>NW_027070190.1:315265-323857 GCF_002906115.3 Quercus suber
AAAAAACAAAAAAAAAAAAAAAAAAAAAAAAAAAAAAAAAAAAAAAAAAAAAAAAAAAAAAAAAACTAGATAGCAATAGTAATAAAAAAAATAAATAAACTTTTTTTTTGTTATCTTTATTAGCAGATGATTGCATTTTAATGTATTAAGAAACAACGATTTTTTGTATTTGTAATTTGTTAATGCTATATTGATGTCTATTTGGAGGGTTTTTATTTTTTATTATCATTATTTTTTTTCCCCTTATAACTTGAAATCCTAAGCCAGTCCCTACATGAAACTCTAGACCTTATAATTTTTTTTTCTTTTTTTAAATCCTTTCATTCTTTTCTAATATTGTTACCAAAGACATTGTCACAGATCAACTTCTATTCAATTATCCCTCATTTTAAATCCACATATACATTATTAAAGATAATGTATATATAATATTCATAAACAATGTTTCCCCATTTCATACTCTATTCAAGTTACATATTAAAATTAAGTTTAAAACCAAATCCTTCTCTTAGAATAATTCTATCCAACCTATCAAAAAAGCAAAATAATAATTTTATGCTTCCCTTAGAATAATGCTATCCATCCCATCTAAACGCAACATTAAAGATATTTGAAAGCATAAAGACCGTGAAAATTGAATGTTTGACATTGTAAAGAAATGTCATGAGTTAGGAGAACCAAGAACTACTAGACCAACATTTTGAGAGTTGTTCTTAGTCGGTGGTGCATATTGTTTTGACTGTGTCTATTTTACCAATATGCATAACGTAAAGAGACTTAATTCATGCTCTATAGGGAGATTTTAAATTCAAATTCTCACGATTCAATTTGTTGAAGAAAAAAAAAAGGCATAATAGAAGCAAGCAACTTATGATTTTTTTTCATCCATTTTTCCAAGCAACACGAGATTTATATTTGTTTAGGAAACTTATTCATTAAAGGGGGTACATGGCTCATGGCACACTTATTTAAATTAAACGAATATGCATGGCTAACCACACTAACTAACCGAAACTAATTTGGTACTTGGGCTGTTTATTAGGAGAAAAGACACCAAAATGTTTCTCAATTTCTGCTCCACCCTTGAGGTTTTCATCAAACATGGCAAACAAATAAGTTTCTATTGCTTGTCCAGACTTCTTTGGAGTCCCACCCTTCACGTGATTAATCAAATTCTTGTAGTAAGTGCCTGCATTGTCTACGGTAGCTGCGGTACCACCTTCAGATGGCCAACCACTCTCTGATACTACGATTTGTAGATTAGGTGCACCAGCTTTCTCAAGAGCAGAAAAGAGCGAATCCAACAATGCATCAAAAAGATTTTGGTATTGAAGACTGCCATCTGTTACCACAACCCCTGGTGAAGTAAATAAGGCATATGGAAGGCTTATGTCTTGAGGGTTATTGGTATAGCCAAAGTAAGGGTAAACATTGGCTAAAAGTGGTGCCCCATTACTGACTAGGAAGTTGATGATTGGGCTTATATATGAATTTGCAGCATCACTAAATGAACCCGCTGATGGAGGGTAAGAATTTCCCAACAAAGTTGTATCTATAGCTGTTGAAACCTTAATCTGATCTTGTAAATTGGCAGCTACAATTGCATTATGAATGTTTTGCATGGCAGGTAGAATAAACTGGGCTTCAGCATCACCAGGATGTACTTCATTCCCAACAGCAATGTATTTGAATTTGACATCCGGCGAGTAGTTTCTTATGTTGTTTTGGACCCAATTTGTTGCAGCTGTAGCATCAGTGAGGGCTTGAAGATTGTTGTTAAGGATGCCAATGATGAGTTCTATGTTTGACCCTTTGAGAGCGTTGAGAGTTGTTTGATCTGGGTCATATATCCTCATCCTCCCAATGCCATTGCTTTTATACAGATCAACAACTTCTCCATCAGCCGGTAGATTGTTTCCATTTTTTCCATAACATACACCAACAGATTGTGCACCTGCATCAAAGTTGTGACAGATTTTGATAAGTAATAGCTTAAGTAAACATTGGAGAAGGCCTGGAGAAAAGAACTAATTTCGGGTTCTTTTAATCTTTGTGTTCCTATCATCATGTGGTGAGAGAGATTTTGAAAAACAGAGTTTTGAATGATATAGTAACCATATTAATCTAATGTGAAAGAGATGTGATACCAAAGAATATATAGAGCTTCTCCGGATCCTCACAGTTCTGAAAACCAAGACAATACTCAACATCAAAAGATTAGACCATGCTATGCATGCAGTATAAATGCACAGGGAGAGAGACCATATATACCTGTTAATTCTAGCCCAGCTATCAAAAACCCAATAAGGAGCAACATTGGAGCCATGGTGAAAAAGAAATGAAAAACTAACTCTTAATGCTTAAAACAGATATCTCTGCTATTGCTATATCTATAACCTATCCCTTCATTTATTTATAGGCTAGTGCATGCCTTGGGATTTTAGAGTTTTAGACATGTCCTACACATAAAATGACTCCGTCAATCACTCCAGGGAAATCGAAGTACATGTACCATTGAGCAATTGTTGCAAGCAAAAAACAAATTAAGTTCAAGATCCTTAACAAGACACGTATGTATTACACAATGATAAAGTCTAACATTACATTTATTTATCTGCATGTACCTATACCTTTCTTCTTGAAAAGTCTAGGTAATTTAAGATGCAATGTCACCTGTCTAATTTAAGGGGCCTGACCTGAATCCAATGGTCCAGGTTTGTGGCGGCTCTATTTTAACGACTGGTTATAGGTCTATGCTTGATTGACGGTCCAGATCAATTATAGTCAATTGAGAAGACTGACCCGTTATCTCTTACAAGTTATAAATAATGACTGACCCAGTTGTCATAAATCATAGATCATAATCCATTAGTTCAAAGTCGTGTAGTCGCGTATATATCTTATCTTGTAATCTTTAAGCAATTCTCAACTAGGAATTCCGATAATTAAGTTTGAGAAGTCAAGCATGTTGATGTTTCGTTATTCTGAAAGGAATATGATGTTATTTGTAGCCGTCACCTCGCTGATCAAGACCATGGAAATTAAGCAAAACATCAGCCATTTCAGACATGGGTGATTATCGTAATGAAATTTGTGACAGTATATTCTTACGGCCCATAAAATAAGATCCTTTTGAAAGTAATTAACTTGGCAATCTGACCTATAAACTCTCAAAATTTTATATAATAATACTAGTATATTGAACTAAAATGTCTTATTTGTCCCCCGACGCAAAGGATAATTAACTTTTCTATTTATTGTGTACTAACTTGTCTGACTTTTTCTCAATTATCACAGATTCACAGCTGATTTCCTTACCCTTAATGCGAATAGACTTTCACAGTTACACACTAATTCTTGATGATTGCCTTTAGCAATACGTAACAAAAAGGTGGAGTAGAGTTTAAGAGCTCTTGTACTTATTGTACTTAAGGTGAGTTTTGTAGCTAGGGGGAGAGTAGATGATTTTTTTTTTTTTTTAATATATATATATATATATCTCTTGTTCTTGTTTCACAAACATGATGTTATTGATTTATTGATACTATGATGGTTTATTGATGATGTTATTCTTTTGATATCTGTCTACTATTTATGTTTTGTGAATTCAAATTTAGTTTTTAGTTTTTAGTTTTGGATTTATACTGTATTTTTCACACATGCATTTATGGTTTATTTTCAATATTTCATGTATTTATAGGATAATTCTTTCGTCAACTGTTGCCTATTTTTGCAATTGATAGTTTGTAGATTGTGATAGAATTGTATTAGGGCAACACATTGTAAAATTGGGTTAATTCTTGAGTTGAGCAATTCATGTGTATGTGTGTTTTGTCACAGATTGCTAAACGGGGAGATTTTTAGGTTCTAATGATTTAGGATTAAATGATTAAGTGTCTAGATTAAGTGTTAGACTTTGCTCAAGATTGTACAAATCAAGATTCAAGAACATTCAAGGTGCAGAAAGGAGAGTTCAAGTTCAGTGAAGTTCGACTGATCGAAAATTAGATCCGACCGATCGAAAATCGCAGTAAATCAAATTCTATAGAATTTAAATCAGGCCCAAGCCTGCGAAAACGTTTAGTGTTTCAGTCCAACACTTCTAAGTATAAAAAGAAAACCCTAACTGCATTTTGGAGACTCTTGGAAGACTTTTGCGTTACTCTTGTGAGATCTGAGAGCTTCTGTAACCTTCTAATGCTACAAGTGTCTACCAGAACAAGATCTACAATTAAGTGTTGGTGGAATCTAGTTGTTGCTACAAGATCAACAACTAACGATCTGAAACTATTGAGTGGGATCTCAAAGTCATAAGCATGGGAGCTTGTGTTCTACAAATCCAAGAGAGAAGAGTTTGTGGAGTCAAAGCTACAAGTGGTCATGTTAGTAAGTTCTACTAGATGTAGCATCAAATTTAGGGTTAAATTTTTTGTAAACTTCAATTCTTTCTAGTGGATTTGTTTACCTTGAGAATAGTTAAGTCAAATCCTCCCTAGGTTTTTACCTTGAAATGGTTTGTTTCATTGGTTTTCCTGAGTAATCATATTATTGTCTTAAAATACTAAATGGGTGAACTAATTAAGAATTTAATAAATTTAGTTGTGTTTTAAGGAAAATACGTAACGGGTGAATTAAGGTGTTGATATTTAATTTGTTACTTCATTCACTTACTAATTAGCCAAAAACGAGTATTTAGTGTCTGATGTTATTATAACTTCAAATGATTTTATTTTTTTCCATTGTAAATTCAATGTATAGATTATATATGTGTTGAGGATTCCTTTAATGTTTTTTGTACCATAGACATGTGTCATGATGTTATTAGACAACGTTTAGTCTAGGTTTTTTCTAAGAAGGAAGTTGGGGCTAATCCTTCCAAGCGCAGACATTGAGTCCAAAACCCAAGAGATGAAGCTGCAAGCTAGGCTTCTTCTACTGTAGAAATACTTTTCTGCAACGTGAATGACTACTTTTCCTTCTCTATTGCAGAAATACTTTCCTACTTCTTGCACATAAACAAATCTAAAGCCCAAAGAAAATACCTATCAAGCAAATGTTAGTTTACACGGGTTAGCATATTCTCAAATACATATGTGCATATATATACTTATACATATTAACACACACACACACACACACACACACACACACACACACACATATATATAGATGGAAGAATAATAATTGGTTCGTGTTAAAAGAAAAAGACATAATAAAAAAATAAAAAAGTTTCAGCAGAAAGGTTTAGCTAACATAATAGCTAACATGGTAAATATGATAAAAAAAATTAAAAAAAAAAAAAATTGCTACAATAGAAAAACTAGTACAGCAAGTAAAGATACCACACCAGAATAATAAATACAGTAAATATAATAAAAGATGTCACAGCAGAATGGCTAATACAGCAAATATAAGTTCTAAAGAGTGAAAATCAAATGTATTTGTCACCAACATCAGGTGTGGAATCTTCCGTGGAAAATATGAACCAAGAAGGAACCTGAACTCTAACTTGAACAACCTTGTCATAGGCTTCTGCCATCAAAATTGTGCATTTTGAAGAATAGGCCTAAATGGCTACCAGCTGTTACTTTTGGGAGAACTCAAAGAGTGGGTTTGTTGAGAGGGAGGGAAAAGATGGTCTATTAATACATGCTCTTGTTTTTGCTGTGTTTCTCTCTTCTTTTTACCACTTTCTATCTTTTTTTTCCTTTTCTCTATTCTTTCTTTCTCAGCTTCTTTTTTACTACTGTTTTTACCGTGGGTCTCTCGTCTCTCAGTTTTAACTGCCTTCTTCCCCTGGGTCCTTCCTCTCGCCCCCCTCATCTATGGCTATTGGCCTTCTTTATAGTGGGCTGATTCTAAGGGATTTCTCCCTTTGACCCCTAAGGCTTTAGCAACTATTTTTAGTTTGTTGTGGACATCCCTTTAGGGCTACCCACCCACCCATTAGTTGCCTAACCACTACCACTACTGGGTAAACTCAGTACATTCTCTTTCTTCCACTACTCATTCCATGACAAAATCTCTCTTTGTTTGTTCTTTTTGTTTATATCTACCTTTGGCATGCATCAGATGGTCCCAACCATTTACTACCACTTTTGGGTAAGACACTATCCTAGTAGAGTATATTCCTAAAAGAAGTCACAGCTAGAAACCAAATATAAACCCATTTTCCCCCCACTACCAAACCACACCATCTGAATCCCTTGACCATAGGCTCACCTCCCTTGTATTTGTTAGGTATAGGTTGGTATTACTCCGACACTTGTATGCTTGCTCCATTATCTTCTGTTTTTTTCATTTCATTTCCACGCTGTTTCTATTGTAGGAGGTTGGTTTTGTTTAGTCCTACTGCATGTCTCTTCTGCCCGTATTTGTTCTTTGTGGAGGAAGGTATGGGCTGTTGTGCTTGCCATGTTTTCTTTTGTCTTTTCTTTGATTTTGTTTTCTTTCTCATTCACTCATTTCCTGTTACTGAAACTTTCTGTTGTTTTTTGTTTCTTTTCATCATGTTTCTTCATATTAGTTTTCACTCTCATCCTTTTATACAAAAGAATTTGGGCCTTTATGGGCCAAATAGTGTTTACTGGATCAAAGGGTATATTAAAGTCAATTGGCCTTATTCTACCAAAGCCATCCGGTTGAAGAACTGTGTTTTGCAGCAGATCTGTATTCTGCTGCAGATCTATATTCTACGACAATTCACTTTCCTTGCATTTCTTTCACAGCCTAACCATTTATTTCTTTTCTATTTTCTTTGGGCCTTTCTTGCTCTTCGGTCTTCTTAGTAGGCCTTTAGGCCTTGCTTTTCGTTGGGCTTTTCTCTGTATGAGCTTTTAAGCCTTGCTATTTATTGGGCTTTCTTCCTCATGGGCCTTTTGGGTATAGATTTGCAAAAACGAGCATCAACTTTCAACTCCTTGAGCATGTGGGTTGTTTTACATCTCACTTGCAAATGCTTCTCTTCTTTTCTTCACGGGCCTACTTTTTCAATCTTTACTCTTCTTAGGCAAATTGTTCTCTTTCTTTCTGAAAATTTAATACCCTCCAAGGGTTGTGGTTTTGTTATTGTTACCCCAAAGCGAGTTTCCTAAAGACTTTGCTTCTTTTTAGCTTGATGGTTTCTACTGATCACTTGCATGTCATTTTGCAGAAGCAGAGGTCTTTACTAGGTGCTCTTGCTTGCAATTTCATGATAAGGCATGCTTACTTCAAGAGGAAAGATAGCATCTACCGCAAACTTTGTTAATGTCATTGAAAGTTTGCAAAGGGAATGCTTTCGTTCTACCACGCTTGCCCAAATGACTTCCAAGATTCTTTTCTCATCACTAACTTCATTTTATTTGTGTTGTACCATTGATAGCCATGTCTAGGCCCTTGCTTATTCTTCTTTACTTCTTCTCCACTCACATACTCATCTTCTTCTTTGTAAGGAAAGCGATTCTTTCACCACTTCTTTTTTGTAGAAACTTTTCGTGGTTTTTTCTATTAATTCTTTTCTTTTCTTTTTTTCATTCAAGAGGTCTGCCACCCAGTTCAATGAATATTCTACGGAAGACCATTCTTAGTCCTTTTATACTTCCAACCTTATTCGAAGGGGTTATTAGCTCATGAAATCATTCTTGATCTCCTTTATCACTTCCATCCCCCATTCAAAGGGAATATTTGCCCCCATTCAAGGGCTATCTCTACAAAAGACCATTTTTTTTTTCACTTCTACCCTTATTCAAAGGGATTATTGCCCCATTTAAAGGCTACTTTGCAATCAGTCATTCTTAGCCTCTCATTCAAAAATATTATTGCCCCATTCAAGGGCTATTTTCCAAATAGGCCATTCTTAGCCTCTTTTTCTACCTCTACCCTCATTCAAAGGGATTGTTGCCCCATTCAAGTGTCTTTTTGCAATAGGCCATTCTTAGCTAGGATTATTGCCCCATTCAAGGGTCTCTTTCATATCTCTACCCTCATTCAAAGGGATTATCGATGATGATGATGTGTGTATTCCTCTCTTCTTCATCATTCCTTTGTATTGTTTCTTGGTTTTCTTTTTTGAAAATTCCTTGTGACCTCGGACTTCTACAATGGTACTCATTTCTCGACGTCTATGGCAATTTGTATACTTTTTTCTTTGTACCTCAACTTTGTACGATAGTACATACTTATTACTTTGCTTTTGCAGGGATAAATACTCATTTTTCTACTTCTGTAGAACTGCAATACATGCACTTATACTCTGCGTTTGCGATAATTCTCCTCTTACTCTATTTCTATGAAAGTAGGTTCTATTCCGCAGGAAGTGTGTAGCAGATTTTACGGCAGAAGAATTAGGGTTGACCACTTTAGTTGGCTTACGTTTTTTCTTTTCTTTTTCTTTTTTTTTTTTTTTTTTTTTTTTTTTTTTTTTTGCCAAGAAAGGGAGCAAAGTCTCCCTTTGATCTACACACTTAGAGGAAGCTTAACTCTTATGAAAAAAAAACTCAACAAGGAAGGATTCTATAGCATTTGTGTCTCCTGACCATTCTCAAAGAGAACCTACACTTATGGCAAAATGAAGAGATGATAATAAGAAATATGTGAGGAAAGTCAGAAAGC
>NW_027070191.1:0-136005 GCF_002906115.3 Quercus suber
AAGGATGCTTTCAAAATTAGCTTCTAAATATTCTAAAACTTGGACTGCAATAGACTTGGCTAGAGAAGGGGGATCAAGTGAGTTTCTCTCTCAAAAAAAAAAAAAAGTGAGTTTCTCTCTTTCTCTCCCTCTATTAAAGTTGTTTGTAGAAGCAGAAGTCTTTAATTAATGGAACCTCTACAATCATGTTCTTAGAACTCATAAAAAATTTTGTTATTGAGAAATTGAGGTTGAAAAAGATTACTTTTATTTTTATTTAAATTCGTAGGATAGTGCATTTGTGAACGATGACTTCAATGGATATGATGGCCTAACTACTTAGATTTGTTTGTGGTTGTCGTGGCTAGTTTAGGCATCATATGACCGTATTTTTAAACATTTGAATGTGTAACGATAATCCCCAAAGTATGTAGAATATCAAAATCAATTGCAAGAATAGTCTCTTGTCACCACCGACAATTATTCAATGAGGATGAGATTCAACCGTAATGTACTTCCCCAAAATTGATGAAAAACCAAATGTGAGTTCTCTGATTTCTCTCATATTATTGTAACACAAAGAAAATCTTTCACTGAAGTATTAGGTTTTAGGCTCGTTGGTCTATAATGTAATATATATGCAAAGATTCTATGTTTAATCTACAATATTATTGATCAGTAAAGCTTATGAGATATCTCATGCTAGTGAGTGGAATAATCTAGCCAAAAATTGAAATACCACTAGTTTAAAAAATAAAAATTATTTTAGTTATACTCGTATATGTACACTCATTAGACAGGTCTAACTAGTTATTTTGTTTTAGTTGGATTCCAAACTGTACATGTGGATAAGAACTTAGTATTGAAGGATTTGAATGACTCGTTGTGAAGGAATTGGATGCCGATGAGCTTAAAAGCTCTTAGGCTCTTGTGTGGATTTCGTTAACTTCAACTAAAGAAAAGTTTCTTCCCAAAAAAAAAAAAAAAAAAAAAAAAAAGTAAAGGAAAGTTTGGTGAGTGGGTGTGGTACTTTCTATACTTTTTTTAAAGTCAGCCATGCTCTGCACCTAATTAAACCAAATAAACATCACTATTGGTATACACATAGAAGGCTATATTTAATTCTTAGTCCTATGTGGCCCATATCTCTTATCCCATCTATCTTTTTCTAATCTTAATGTCTTGTACCATCTTAAAAAAAATAATAAAAAATTAAAAAATCTTAACTCTAAAATAATTATTTCTAAGTTGGTATTGGGCCATGCTTGGGCCTAAAGGAGTGGCCATGTAAGCAATCCATCCTAAAAACTTTAATTCTAAAATTTATTATTAAAAGTATTCATTTCAATTTTCAAGGATTAAAATCGTGTTTTGAAAAAATGATTTTAAGAAAAATTAATTTTTAAAAGAATTTAAAAAGTTGCCATCTTAAATAATATTTATGAAGTTTAGGAAAGGAAAACAAAGTCCATATAATTTTAAGGATTGAAACTATATATTTTACTGAATTGTTATAAGTGCTCTAAGACAAATTTATCAGGTCACTATAACCGACATAGAACTAAATAGTAAATACCAACCTTTAGCCCCTTGTCTTGTTTCCAATGAAAGTTCATGTTAGTTGTATAGTATTATACCTATTCATTTGATCATTATGGTATGACTTAGTACGATATTCATCATTATTCTTGACAAGTTGCATTAAAAATCAGAGGTATTTTAGGCTACCCAAAATTCGTACACCATGATATTCGTACTCCAACAAAACGAGAACTCATAAAAAATAAAATGTGGTACAATGATTGCTAAACATAGAAGCCTCTCACAACCATCACATTTCATTTATACTATCCATCATTTCTATTCTTTCTCGTGTAGTGTACCAACTCTATTTTGGAAATGTGTGTTCTAATTAGTTCAAATGTTCAATTGTAAAGTCTTTAGTGGTTAAATAAAAAATATAAGGTTTAATATTCATTTACACCAAAAATTGATTAGTGTCTTGGTCTAATGATAAAGAGTATGAGAAACAGACATCATATGTTGAAATTCTCTAAAAAACAAAAACTCTATTTTGGAAAGAATTCTTTCATAAAAGAAAGAACAAAATGTAATGTTTTCGGTTTACATATCTGATTAGGTAATTTTCATTCCTCTTATTTAAAAAAAAAAAAAAAAAAGTCTTGAATATTAGGTTCAATGGTTTTTCCTTTTCTTTTTGTGTAGGTGATATTTGAACTCAATTCTATTATTTAAAGACGGATTTTATTACTTTAGCTAATAACTAGAATCCACCATAATTTGTTTATATTGAAACATACAAATAGTTATGAGAAAGGAAATATTACTCTTAAGAGTATCTCCTTTTTTTTTTTTTTTTCTTTTTTTTTTTACCATAAAAACTCCCACAAATATTTAACTTTAAGTAGCCCATTTTAAAACAACCATACCAAATGGACCCATATGGTGGTTGATGAATGACTCAATAAAACACAATTAAGTTAAATAAATATTATAGATTCTAGTTAGCTCAACTGGTAAAGTTTCTAATAGTTCCTGCCTACACAAAAAAACTGATTGATTTTTTTGATTTCATGATAAAAAGTTATCATCAAGAGTGAGTGTCATTGTTCGAAATTCTCTTAAAAAAAAAAAAAAAAACATGGCTGCTCTTTTTCAAAAAAAAAAAAGTTAAATAAATATTTCTTACTTTAATTTGATTTAACTAATGAGAAAGATAAGAAAGTCATACGAAGTTAAATTCTAAGAGAAGACACAATAATACACAAACTCATTCGATCAAATTTGGATTTGAAAGGTACCCTTCTTTTTTGGCCAACCATTGTGAGTGCTCGAATTCTTGTACTCAAGTCAAGGGTCTGTCAAAAGTCTCATCATCCCCTGACTTTTGTTGTTCTCATGAATATCCCGTTGTCTCTAAACCCATGTTGCGTTTTTAAACTTCTTTCAATTTTCCCTGAGAAGGCATTTCTTTCAATTTGCCCTTAAATTTTTAGTTCTGAGTATTCAATCTTCTTAAAGAGTCTTTAAGGAATTGTTAATTTTCTTAAGGCAAAAGTGTGCCAAAAGCATTTCCTCGAAAAAAAAAAAAAAAGTTTGTAGAAATACGTATTCCCGTAAACAAAAATGCAAAAGGGCCTAAAATGTAATCAGCTCTTCCCCAATTATTGAACTTTAGGGATAAGACGTGATGTTGTGCAACAAAAAATAAGGAGGGGGTGAAATAAAGAATATGCTGGAGACAAAGACATGCTTTAATAAAAATAAATAATAATAATAATAATAACAATATAAAACAAATATTCAAGATATATATGCTTTGATGTGAATGGATTTTTGTTGTGACCTTACTCGTGCTTGATGGGATTAATGCTTGTTATAATGGAGAGGAACAAATGTTGATGTGCCCTCTTGTTGAGAAGCAAATTTCTTGTGTGTTTTGCCTTGGTGTGTTTTGACGAGCTTTAGACGCAACCTAAGTTGACGAATGGCCCAACCTAAGTTGACGAATGGTTTGATAGGATATATCATTTATTGTCGTGCTTAAAAAAAAAAAAAAAACGAACTAACTAACTAAACCAAACATATATTCAAGATATATATATATATATTATGTTAGTAGATATTTGTTGTGAACTTTTGATGGTGTGTGTTTTGATGAGTTTTGGACGTAACCTAAGGTGTAGAATGGTTTGATAGAATATGTCATTTATTGACTAGACTCAAAACCGTTACGATTATAATACGTTTTTATTAGTTTAGGACGTAACCATGATGACAGGTGAATAATTGATGAGAATTAGTGCAATAAAGTGAATAAACTATAAATTTTCTGATTTTTATATATTTATTGGTGTAATGCCTATAACAATTAACATCAATTAAAAAAATACAACTTTTAATTTTAATTTTTTATAATTTAATAATTAGAAGAAAAAAGATTTAAATCATAGATGTCTCTATTAAAAATATTTAAAAAGTTTTGGCCAAAAATATATTATACCTTTTGATGTGGCTTTGGAATCATACTATTCTTATCCACAATTTCCTTCAATCTATTCAGCCAAGGATTTTAACCAACCACAACAATAGCGACTGCTAAACCAACAACGATAGAAATTAATTGAATACATGTCAGAGACTCATAGGAGGCTATGTAAGTATTACCCTCATCAACTTTCAGCCAAAAATAAAGAAAAAAGTATTGCTTTCAAGTTCAAAGAAAAGTTGAAATGAATTGGGTGCTCAAATTCTTAATCATAATTAACTTTCCCTATTGGGATTATTCCAGGACTGAATAATGTCAACAGAAAAGAGTGAATAAGGTGTAAAAGTAGGTAGCCCAATATAACAATTGAGAGCATATAATGAAAAAGAGCACCTTAATTTTGGTCAAAACATAGAGTTAGCAAACAATCCTAGCCAATGGTATTGCTTTGAATTATAATGAAACACATGATCAGCCTGAAGAACATCAAGTGGAACCCCCACCAAAGAAGTGCAAGCTTATTCAAGACACAAAATGCCATGATTCTTTCTGTGATCACAAATATAGAATATCTTGCCCACACATATTACATTTATGAAGTAATAAGCATCTTTCTTTATCACACAACCATGCTTTAGTTCAAATCTAATGAGACAAGATAAGATCTATAGTGCTGTTTCTTATTTTATCATTTACAAGCAACTAATCTTTTTTATATATTCTCTTCCACAGTGCTCTTTGCACTGTGCAAGTGACTGAAAAAGTTCACTCATATTAGAACTTTTGAAAGATACATAACGGGTTTAGATGCCATAGTTTGAGTTGGTGAGAGTAGAAAAACAATCCCATGATCAAGTTTAAGCATTGGATTCCACAAAATGTAGACAATCTGGTTTGTCTTTACCACTAAAGATGTTCAAAAGATGAAAAGAATATCACGTAAAGTTGTAAACCCCACCATTCCTCTCTAGAAAAAACTCCCCACGTTAGACATCTAAATGGATGATTAAGAGGGTTACGTCACTCTTGACAACGCAAACAACATGAAATAAATTTGGGTTTTTATTTATTTATTTATATTATTTTTTTAAGAACAGGAAACTGTGCATTTTTTCTTTTACCATCTTGGGAAACTCACTAATTTCAATAGGCATCATGGTATTCATGACTCCCATTTTAAGTGCTTCTATCAATGACCCTATTTGTTCAAGTATCTATCACTTGCAAAAGAGTTAAAAAGGAATGTCTTGTTGGGATGATTTTGGAGAGGATGGAAAAAAAAGAATGGAAAGTAGGAGAGAAAATAGGTGGGAGGGGTGTATGGTTAGAAGGAGAGAAGGGAGAAAAAAGTGGTGGGACTTGGTTATTCTCTCTCTAAGCCCACCAAAACTTAATTTCCCCAAATTTGAGAGAAAATGAAAGAGAAAAGAGGAAAATATGTTTTTGACAAAATTATCCTTCTTAATTTAGAAATAAACTTTTGTCTTATTCGCTTTCTTTTATAAAAAGAACCAAAATTTAAAAAAAAAAGAAAAAAAAAAGAGCCAAAGTTTGAATTTCTCTCCTCCATTATTATAACTTTTAAATTAATTTATACAACTCATTTTAGCTTCATCACGTATTCTAGAAAGTTAACTTAGTGAAGCAAACTACAACAAGATATCAAAAAATAAAATAAAATATAGAAAAGAAGAAGAATATGAAAGATTGAAAAGAATTAAAAACCAACCAAATGGTAACTAAATTCCAAGAGCATACATTACGTAGCCAAATAATGTACATCCAACCAAGTACGAAATAAATAAAAAAGGAACTTTGAATAGAAAAACGTCAATGTGAAAGTGTGAATGCTGGCAGTGATTTATTAGGCTCCATAAACTAACATTGTAGTTTGAATATCAACATCCTATAATTAATGTATTTGTCTGTTCTCTTCCCATTAGGAATTTTGGGGTATTGATTCTCAAAATTGACCTTTGAAGCACACTTGTTATTGTCTTCAACCAATGCATAGTGTGAGGGTAGGGGTTAGAGTCAAACCAAGGTGTCCCTCCCTAGGCCATATTGATATTGTTGCCCCAATTATTGTGAAGAAGATGCAATCGTGCAACTGTCCTCTTTCACCCAGACCTTTCATTTATTTCCTCATTTATGTTACTTCCTAGAAGATTAAAATACTAAAAAAAATGGGAATTCTAAGGGGAGCCACCAGTGTTATGTGGAAGCAGTGGTCATGGTGCAACATCATGGCTGGGCTGGATAATGGGAATGATGGACTGACACCAATAATACTTCTTGTGATTGTACTAAAAACAGATAATTCCAGTGAGATGGTCCCTGTAACATAGTCAAAGTGAGGATCATAAGAGGCTTCAGATGTCATTATCAATTGTTAATTAGCCACTGCAAACTCCAACTATCTAACCTACATTTGGGCCTCAAAACTTTGACTGTTTCAAAATCGTGCTTATACTTTAAAATGTTTAAAAGCTCCCAACCATCGTGTTATAGATGAAAAATGTAAACATAGTAGATGAAATTTATGAAACCGAAGTCACTTTAATGACATGGAGCTTGTGACATGTCATGTATTCCCTTTAAAATATTTAAGAGCTACTATCACACACACTTGATGCGATGATTACTCCACAAGTATAAATATTTGTAGAGTGTGGTTGGCAATGGACAAGGTTTAAGTCTCTAAGAGGGAGTTTCACACACATATACATATAGATTAAACTAGAATAGAATTTCTATTTTGTATAAAAAAAATAAAAAATAAAAAGTTTAAGAGCTCCCAACCATCATGTTATAAATGAAAAATACAAATATGGTAAATGGAATTCATGAAACTAAAGTCACTTCAATGACGTGGAACTTAAGACACGACATAAATTCCATTTGTTATTAGATGATGGTAAGAAGTAAAAACATTTTTGAAAGTATAAGGACGTATAAGGACTAAACTGTTACATTTTAAAGTATAAGAATGATTTTGAAACAAAGATTAAATGTTGAGAACCCAATTCGGAATTTAACCCAAATTTTTAAAAACAAAAAATGAAAATTTTACCTTAAATTTATTTTGGTTTCTCTGAACCACTATAAAATAGTACAGAAGCTTTATCAAAGATTAATTCTTGGCTAGTTTTAAAGGATATCACAGCACTGCGTTCAACCCAAGACCATTACACAGTATACACTTCCAAGGGTCCTTTACAAATTCCTTTTAGAAGGCCAATTTCATCCTTGGCTTCTGAAACTACACAGAGTTCAGCCTGATGCAGAATACCGAAGAAACACTACTGTGACTTCCAACACCATTTTTTATGACACCAATACTTTTAGGATGATATTGCCAGTTTATTTAGGAATGCAATGAGTAGTTCAAATCTGCCAATATGGTTCAGAAAAGCTATAACTAGGTGTTGCGTCATAATTGAATGTAACATGGCCTGCACTGTATAGTGGTAAAATTCAACATTCAATTTGATTACTAATGGGGCCGAAGATGTGGTCTTGCATTTATACAAACCAATAAATCTGTACTAATGGTCGATAATAGAGATGACAACATAATGAATTTTATTAACAGTTCCATTTATGCAAACACAGAAAGCCAATAATATTGGATCCACCTAGTAGTAGTACAACAGAAGACATTCAACAAAGTCTACTTTCTAGTCATCCATGTTCTTCATGTATTCCTTTGAGAGTCTTGTCTCCATTATCAGCTGCTGTTCTTTGAGAAGAGAATACCCTGATTCGAGTAAGGCCTCCACCGTTTGCTGTACAACCACATGCAAAAGCAACTCAATGTAATCCAACTTATCACAAATTTTAGATAAAATCAATTGACATTTGAAGCAAAAAGTAACAATTACGAATTATAACAATGCTAATAATAATAATTATTATTATTACATAAATAGCAGTACAAAGTGGGGAGAGAGAGAAGAAAAAAAAAAAAAAAAAAAAAAATACTTTAAAGGGAAGAAATCAGTAAAACCTTTTCTGACATCATCCTAGTATCAACCAAAACAACTATACCAAGAGGCATTAAGGTAGCCCCTTTTCCTTTCCTACATGCAACTGTTAATATTATGTTTCCAATCTGTGTAACTGCATCGTAGCAGCTTCACATGCATATGGCATGTCTCTCTGGTTTAGAAATCCTCCAGAACCCTCCAAGCATAAGGCTTCACTCCTCTATATAAATTTTTTTTTTCTCAGATCCATTATAGGCTCTAGCATATGTATGCTGTCTTTTAATCTTCAGTTTGACAGAACAGAATGAACTCATAGCTCAATAATCCAAACCAATAATAAACTGATCAACTACAACTTTTCAATAATAAAAGGATTGCAAAATTTTTATTAAAAAAAAAGGCTGATTTCAAAAGCCAGTAATACAGTTGTGATTGATTGCTTACCTTTGGTGGAGTGAATACAGGAAGTTTTTCATTCTTTTTTCTTCTGAGAAGTTTGTCCCCGATTTTTGAACGCCTCCAATTTCATCAATCCACTAAAATGTAAAGAAAATAATAAAAAATGGGCATAACTTGTTAACACCAACTTTCACAAAATAAACAAATAAATAAAAGAAAGCATTTCTGGGAAATTCATATTTAAACCATTAAAAATGGACTACATTATATGATGGCAAAAGTTCTCACATGATAGCAGGAAACATCAAAATTCTTACCTGGTTGAAGTATCAACAGGGATACACAACACCCCACTTATATAGGGTGGACCCCAAAAGTGAGGATGCACCCTATGTGAATGGGGTGTTGTATATCCCGGTGATACAGAATAACACCTCCCTTAAATCCCTCACCACCCCCCCCCCCCAACTGACTTTCCCNAACAGTCATGTGGCTCTGGTTACCAGAACTTTTTGAAGAAGTTTTATATAACTTTATGATATCATCATTTACCACTGATAATATCCTGAAGATGAAAGCTCAGTGGCATTTCAACAAAAAAAAATCATTAAACCAATTGAAACAATCATTCCCAGTATTTTTAATTCATTCACGAGACATCCGTAAGTCTTATTTCTTACACAGTACAATTTCACTTGTAACACAGGTAGGGCAAGAGGTAGCATTTGCAATATCTAAACATATTGGGACCTACAGTAACATGATTGTGACAACTACTATTATGGTTGCATGTACCTAAGAAGACAAGAGATATAAGTTCCATTCTATCATCAAAACCCTTTTCTGACATCATCCTAGTATCAACCAAAACAACTATACCAAGAGGCATTAAGGTAGCCCCCCCCCCCCCCCCCCCCCCCCCAACTGACTTTCCCCCTCCCTTTCCTTTATTTCTAAAGGCGTTCTAGTCAATGGTGAATAGTGAAAAGTAATAGTTGATCATTAAAACCATAAATCATGACCCATAATTATCCAACATGAGTTTCATTTCATTCGGGAGGGCAAGTCAAACTTTAAGATCCAACAGAGCATGTAGAGTAGGTAATCCCAAAAAGAAGTTTATTTAAAAGATAAGACCTAAAATGAGTGTCTTTCTACATGTATCTGTATTGTATATTCTTCTGTGAGCACATCGTCACTGATGAACAAATTAATGCGTCATGGCATGTCACTTCCAGATTTAGCTAACAACTAGCTCAAATTTCCAATCACATCTGTTTAAGTCATAATTAAGCATATCAACCCGATAGACCTAGATTATCATGCTAGCTTCAGAAGCATTAATATACCTACATGAAAATTGAAAAGCACTAATTCTGAACTGACTTTACCAACTTAATATCTACAATATATTTTGATAAATCAAGACCCTTCAATTGAAAATCCCAACCAATATGACTTTATATAAAAGTATTTCCTCCTGATCAGTCTGTCAGAACAATGTCATTCACATGTAGCAGAAAAATGGACAAAATAGTGAAAAATATTTCCAAATAGGCTCATTATATAGTTGAAGAGGTTTGAGTTTGATAAAAGATGTTAATATGACAGAATATGATCCTTATCCAGCCCATTTTCTGGGATCCTATAAAAATTATAATTATAAAAAAAATTAATGTTTTAGAAGCAGTAACAACTTAAAGGTGGTGGCCTAAATATAAGCAAATTAAACTGATCCTGTTGAAAATATACCAAACACTACAGGACTTTCTTCAAGTGAGAGATTGGTGACATCAAGCAAAAGACAAACATTACTACTAGTGACTGAAAGCTATATATTGATAACTGTAGGGCAATCATACGTACTTGCCAGGTGTCTGACCAAAATGAAATTAACATGGAGCGCACCTCTCAAACTCCTTTCTCTTCATAAAGTCTCTCATTTTATTTTATTTTTTTTCACCACATTTTAATTCTCATAAATTATATGTCAACAATAAGACATTTGTATATACAGAGTAAAGTAGTGTCTAACTACATTCCAAATAGAGAATAGTTCCATTTTCACAGAAATTCAACTGAATTCAATAGGTCTAAAGGCTATTGAATTTTAAAATCTTGTGCAAGAAGTCATATAAAACAACAAGCACACACACACACACACACACACACACACAAAAAGAGAGAGAGAAAAAAAAATCAAAATGGGTCAAGAAAGTCCCTCACAATTTCAATCAGGATGTAACATACCTTAGAGATTGACCTATCATATGTTCGAGACCTAAGAGCTCCATAAAAGTCCAAAGCTGCCCAATCACCAAAGCAAATACATAAATTAATATAACTACAATAAAAATAATGAAATCATACATTTTTACTCCTGTTCAGCAAGCAAGGAACCCACAAGACATATGTACAAATTTAAATTTTAACTTTTTATCAATGAGAGAACAATAAAAGGGCCTCAAATATGCGTGCAAACACTAAAGTTCAAGAAGTGTAAAATAGCCTAAACACAACAGCAGCAGCATATAAATATATATAAAGGAGTGATCCAAATACTTGAGTGAAGAAATTGCTTAGGCCCTATGTTCATTTGATTAAGTGCACATTTAATTACATAAGGAAACATAACACCGTTAGATATCCTTAGCTAACTTTATCTCTTCATATAAATATCATAACAAAACAATGTGATAGAACATACACTCATGCGACAAAAACCATCAAAACTACCACAAAGAAACCTTAAAAGTAGATAAAATGGTAAAATGAAAAAGAATAAAATATTCAAATTTGACAAGAACCCACAACTTAATGTTTCATGTGAAGAATCACAGTAATGGTGAAATGATAATATGATATTCACCATAATGTAAAGAAACTATGCAAGCCGATTGCCTATATTGGTAAGATACCATAATAGCATTCAAGCTAATTGTTACAGGATTACCTTCAAAATTCCCATGACTTCTAGCACTATAAAACATCCACAGAAGTAAACTATCCAGAAAGGACATGAAAAACAGACTAATTACCTTGATTAGGAAATTCGTCCACAATTCTTACAACATCATCCTTAGGAATTCCATCTTTCTCGTACATCCGGTGAACAATGTTCACAATATCTTCGCGGTTAGGCTGCCTGTTTCACAAAAAATATGTCAGAGAAGGGTTAGGTAACATAGTTCCATACTTCCATGATAAACAGAGTTCTAAATTTACAACTACATTGACAGTAGTCAATAAAACTTGATTAAAAATAAACTGAACATAGTAATTTATAACATCACTTAAGTATAACAACAGCAAAGAGGGCATTTTGGTCACTTTCTTGGCAATTTGCAGTCACCAAAAGTAGGTAAATGAAGGGATTAAAAATAGAGGCTGGAAAAGATTGAATGTCAAATTGGATTACAGTTACATGATATTCTGAGGCAGCAAGGTTTTCTTACTATTTTTTGAAAAAAAAAGGGGGGGGGGGTTGGAAATGCAAAAACGCCCCCCTAATTTTAAGTCAAAATCAAATTGACCCTCTGATGTTCTAATTTGAAATTTAAAATCCTTAGAATTAAGGAAATTTTTAAATTAGTCCTCGTCTCACTTCCATAAGCACAATAGACAAAAAATGTTATGACACGTGGGCTTTAGTTGGCTCAACTAATAAGTCTCATGTCTTTGCATAAGGAACCTGAGTTTGAAGCCTGCTTACTCCAAAAACTAATTGGCGTCTTGGCCTAATGATAAAAAGCAATCATCATGGAGTGGACGCCATGAGTTCAAATTCTATAGTAATTATAAATAAATAAATAAAAACAAAAAAGAAAATGTTCACATTTCACCCTCAGCCCCATTCCAAGATTCATATCCACCATTATCTTATCACCAAATATCACTGCTCTAATTCACCACAATTCTGAAAGCCACACCAACACAGTTCACCTTCAACTCTTCAAGCACACTTCAATACCTCAAATTTGAATACAAGATACATCATACCAAAGCTCAAAACCATCTAAGCCTCACAACACAACACTACCAGCATATCAACAATGACAGCAAACTTAAACTGAATCAAACACCCACCCACACACACACACAGACGCACATTGATCCATGCATAGCACCATAAAAAGCTGTAAAAATCCAAAACAGCCGCCAATCCACCTCACAACACCACCATCAAAGTTCCCAAGCTTCCACCCAATCAAACCCATCGCTGCCATGAACAAGACCCATGAACCAGCTAAAACTGGCAGAAGTTGCCATCTCCCCTTTAAACCAAAACCCATTTGCCCGAAGCATGCAATACCACTACAAGAACTAACATAGGAGAAATTGAGGAATTTGTTGATACGTTCGGTTTTTACCGGATAAAAAGCTCGTTCATGTTTATTTGTTTATAAACAAGCCATGCTCAAGCCTTAGTTTTAAGCTTGTTTAATAAATGATCCTACCCCCCCCCCCCCCCCCCCCCAAAAAAAAAAATTAATTGACAAA
Source organism: Quercus suber (assembly GCF_002906115.3). Classification (NCBI taxonomy): domain Eukaryota; kingdom Viridiplantae; phylum Streptophyta; class Magnoliopsida; order Fagales; family Fagaceae; genus Quercus; species Quercus suber. The sequence continues at coordinate 12,877 of NW_027070191.1, forward strand.
ATCTGGACATTTCCCAAATTGATTTGCTTCATGTTTTAACATGCTAGTCATCAATAAATGTCCTTCCAATCGTAGGTAGCTAATATAATTTATTTTAAAACAAACTAGTAAATTAAAAAACATAGTACCACTTCAAAAAATAATCACAATACCAGTAGAACTTTTCCATCCTTCCATCACGAATCAAGGGTGCATATATAGTTGAAAAATCATTCCCTGTGAAAATGATGGGAATTCTATTTGTGAAATCTGATTCCCGCCAATCTTGCCCAACACTCACTCTTGTAGGATTATCTGCTAGATTCATTAGAGTTCCAACAACAATTTGATTGTTGACTGTCATTTGAGTGTTTCCTAGATAAGAACAGAAACAGACTTTCACTATAGTGATATAAGTTTTCAAAGCTCCAAGACAAGAACTGATAAAAAATGTAAAGGAAAATTGGAGTTGGAATATTCAAAGACTATTATATGATTTCCCTTTTTTCCCAAATATTTCAATTATGATTTTCTAGTCCAATCAAACAGTAGCCCACCAAATCTACCGAGGCCAGCATCAATATCGTTGATCATCAAGCAGCTCATCTTGCCCTGCAGAGTCAGGAAAATGAAACTAAACTACAACGATAACTTTGAGAAGACCAGAACAAAGCATGAAAAACATCCATCAGTGTATCGACATGAATAAAGAAGTGGATCACGACTGCATCTAGGCATTGAATGCATTAGATTGTATAAGCAAATTAATGGAACACAACAAAAGAGGAAAACTATATATACTGGAACATATTTTTGACAAGGATAGCAAAAACCCAACTTTACATTTCATACCTCAGGCAGAGGACAACTAGACTTAAAGTACATGATGTCAATGATCAAATGATTAAAGAGCACTAATAACGGAACAACGTAAAAGTAAATGATCCACAGTCTCTTCATCCCTTTGGACAAGTAGGACCATCCACTAAAAAACATTTTACACTTCACCAATTCTCAATAGTCAGAATACAACTCAAAGCTGCAGTATACACAAAGAAAGAAACTTTACTAGGGTTTCTCATACATCTCTAATGATTTTTCCTTAATAATATGTTTTGAGCTTAAACATAAGAGTCCTACTTAGTTCCTACGTGTTACACTGTCTCAACAACATACCCTTGTACAGCATGTAAAAGAAAAAAGAGTGTTAATTGATTCAACCCTCTAGCACACCAGCCAAGCAAGTCTAAAGTTGCAGCAAACCATCCCATACAAAAGCCACAGTTGCTCTCTTACAAGAAGAAATAGGATTTAAATCAAGGGAACTATTGCATCTCACCTCACCACACCACACATCCACACCTCCCTCCCCCCCAGCCCCTCCCCTTCCCCCTCCCCCCAACACCCCCCCCCCCCCCCCCCCCCCCCCCAAAAAAAACAAAAAAGGCAGCAGTTTAGCCCCATCTCCAGCCTTAAAAAGTCATTGGAAACTCCCACTTGTTCCTATTCCTTTAGCCCATCATCTAGGAGTCCACCTCCCTTACTTTTTTCTATACTTCAGACTTACCACCCTTCTCCCTAAACTACCCCTGTCCATGGCAATCCACTGATGCCATTTACCTAACAAAGCACGAAAGAAACCATGTAAACTCCTAGCAGCCAAACATCCCTGTAAGTTATGAATTTATTCAATCTATATTAATCCAAACTTATTTTCATTCAATTTAACTATAAGAAATTGTCATTATGATGAATCATAGTCTAGTCTTTTTTCTTTTCTTTTTTGAGAAATCATAGTATAATAATTATAGCTACAAAATGTATTATTTTTTAATGATGTTATTAATGGATAATGATAAGTGTGAATTACCAGATTTTTCTAGTCCTATTTTTTAATATTTCAAACAAATGCATCATTAAGATTGGAATTCAACAAGAACCAGAGAAGGAATGGAAGGCATGCTAGCTTTTTTCAGTCTTGAGATGAGTTTCCCCTAGTTACACCTAACACTCTCATTTCTCCCTTGATACTTTTCTCCATTTTTTCCCACTATTTTTCTTAATATTCTGAATTAACTCTCAGTAGCAAGGCCCAAAAGGGAAAGGATCGCCGCCAATAGAATCCTCCAATCCCCTCCTATTTTTAGCCTGATGTGTGAAACATGGTATTATTTAATTTTTGAATGCCACGTGTCTTAGATTTAAATAAAAATTGGAGGAATTGGAAGGGATCTTATCCCGGCCCATTATGCTCTAAACGAATAAAGGAGGTGAATGCATTTGGACATCACAAAATCACAATAAGAAAACAAGAAATGCAAGTATTGAACAATAGATCACATCAAACAACACTATTCAGCTTCATGGCCCTAGACATACATATATCAACAGTGAAAGTGGCAAAGCTTCTAACTTGGTTCTGGACCACTTGAGAAGCCGTTCTATAGCGTTCACGAATCAGTCTTCCTGGTTCTCCTGTTAATTGAAAATAAATTTCAAACAGAGTTAATTTATGATTAACATTAAATTTTTTTATAACAAAAAAAAAGTTAAAATATTCTCTCTCACAGAATACAACAGCTCAATATTTGTTACCTAGAGGACAAATCGTAGGAATTTGCAAGAGAAATGTATAAACACCACTTATTGTTCAAAACTATCAAAATATAGAACCATTCATTTAAGTAAAAGGAAATACATATGAAATCATTTTCAAACCTTAAAACTAACCCACAGCTAAAAATTGCCTAGTTAATTTTTGAAGGAAACACCAATAATAAAAGCATGATGACTTTACATGTGACAAACACATTTCATTTTTTCTTTTTGTTTTCTTTTTTCCCTCTTCTTTTAGCTTCAAAAGAAGGCCAGCAACAAATAATACATATACATATATGTATCTATATTCATATGAGATAAAGAATGACAATGCATCACCTTATCATGATTGATATGATACCATCCATTGTTATATATGGGAAGACTATTTATGGATCCAATCAAATCAAATAGATCAACAGATTACAAATCCAAGAATTAAAAGTACAGTTTACACATATTATCAAAAAAGTACTTATATATGGATGGGTGGACCAAATGAATGATATCTTAGAATGATAAATAATATAAAATTTATGAGTCAATGGAATTTTTTTATATATTATGGAAGACTATATTTATCCCATCCAAATTAAATAGATCTACAGATAATAAAGCCAAGAACTACAAAATTCAATTTTTATGAATTGGTGGACAAAATGAGTGATATCTTTGAACAATAAATAATATCTAAAGTATAGCTCAATGACATTCTTCCAACATTGAAGGAGGGTGGTGGATGTAGATATTATGGCACTGTTCAAATAATTCCCTAAAACATGTATATTCAAAAAATCTCTGAACGCTTCCTTTATTGCATTAATCACTAAAAGGTTCATCTCAGAAGCTGCCTTTATTGCATTCTTCCACCTAGCAAAGTTTATCCCATTTATCTACACATATATTCTTATAAGCGTTTGTTATAAATCAAACTCAGAAACTACCCTACCCAACCCAACCTTAGCGTAACCCTTGGCCACTTGAGCTGCATCTAAGGTAGTGACATGAAAAAACAAGTGTAAGAAACCCATCATACCAGCTCTTTCAGATTCCAGCTCTCCAGCAGACATAATTATGGGTTCAATTCCCATGGCTTGGAATACAAGTTCAGTCTGAAATGATTTCCCTTGCCCTTTTCCACCCCAAATACCTGTACCATATTTCCAAAAAAAAAAAAAAAAGGATGTACCATAAAACAATGCAAGTGTAAGAGCATAATTTTTCCCCCTCTTTTAACATGCTAAGCAATCTCAAATTAATATCACAAACGTATGGTGTAAAATAGAACTCCTCTTATCATACTAAAACTCCAAACATTAAAAAGTTTCTTGACTATAATGGTATAAAAGGCATGCAAAAATTGTCTTAAAAAAAGGCATGCAAAAGTTAGACAGCATAACAAATGGCCTAAAAGTAATTAATAGAAGTATGAATGAGCTTGCCGGCAAAACATTATTGGTCTTTACATTTTAAGAAGAGAGAAAAATGATAACAAAGAGCACTTGCAATAGGAAGCACCCATAAATGAATTTTATAAAATAATTATTTACCAAACTTTTTTTTCTCCTTGATGGAAACTATCACAAACTAGTGAAAAAATCGATGTACTTACCAAGGATCAAAGGAATCTTGATATTGAGAAGATGAGCAATGTAGTTCTTGACAATGTGTGTTACTGCATCAACAGCAAAACATATACAAAAGAACATAAGTCTCAATGTATCTAAATAAAATGATTTGATAAGCTGCATAAGCAGAAGAGACTATAAAAATAAAACAAGTTTGTAATCCTACCATGAAAACACAATAATTAGACACATACACTTGACAGGTTAGCACCAAATGAAAATGAAAAGGCCCAAAAGTTAACATCTTGGACTTGAGAACTTAATGCTAGAGTTGATAATTTGGGATAAACACAAGGTATCAAAACTACTACCAAAAATCTAGGCATAAGGGCACATCTAGATATTAATATCTTTGTGAGCTCATAATATATAACATCCATGCTTGTCTCTATTGGTTTCATTATTTTAAAAAACTATTAACTAAGAATTTAAACCAAAAAACACCATGTGAAACAGCAGGTCTCTTGACCAAATACAGTCATTGCTCTCCCTCCAAGTAGTCCACATAATACAGAAAGGAGTAGGCCCAAATCTCACCACGGTCATGATAATGGGATTTCCCTTTCCCACTTGCAAACACTTCAATCAGAGTCCAACCATCACCCAATGCATCCCAAATAAAGACAAAGTTAATAATTAAAACTCTCTGGCCATGACACAATGCAGACTCTTCCCTCTTTAATTTTCAAAATATCAATAGTCAGAATCTTGCCCAAAGCAGCTCCCCATCCAAAAAGGCTACTTTACGCTGCATACCAAATATTCCTTTATGGAATTCAACCACTGAAGAGCTTCAAGAGTCTCATAAAATGAAGAAAGCTCAAAACCACATTTCTTACATAGCCTCCAACACATTCTATCTTCATAATTCACTTGCTAGAAGATTAAAGTGCAGTGAATCCAAAAAAAGGTGTCAATTGCATCTAACTCCCAATCTTGTGAAGGTCTCGCAAATCTAATATTACAACGTAGAGCTCCTTCACAAATCTTACAATGGAATTTTAATTAGGACATTAAACATGTTTAAAGTATATTTTTTTTGCTGAATAACATGTTTAAAGTATATGAAAATGAAAGTTATAAGTCCCAAAATGAGTGTCATACATGGGTCAACATTGAGTGTCATACATGGGTCAACATTGAGTGTCATGTCCTCAAGAGTTTAAAATACAAGTTATAGAAAATGACAAAGATTAAGTACAATTGTACCAATTATGTACATTCACCAAACTGTCGGCCATTCCATCATAAAAGTAATTCCAGACTGTATCCATTAACACTACCTCTTAAAATCAAGAACACCAAAACATACATATTTCAACTTTGTAGACATCTGTGAATGAGGAATACAAGAGACTACATCAATTTTGCATAGTACCAAAGCTCTAGTTAGCCCATTTGATCAAAAATATTTCTTTACCTATAGAAGATTTTGTTAACAAAAAACTTAGTTAGCATGGTCTGTCTAGGACATTGCAGATTGCTAATCATGAATGGAGTTGATCCATGCCATTCCATTTTATTATGCTTGAAATGCTAAAGCAGGTTAAGGAACTAAAATCAACTTGGTTGATATACTAATTGTTAATGTGAAGGACAAATAACTTTTGGCAATGTAGGAAATACCATTAGTCAATAACTTTTTACCATAAACAGAGCCCCAAGAAACAGAGTTTGTTAGTAGATACCTTAAACTTAAGGCAATTCATGGTCTTTATAGAGTAGGTTGTAAAAGATATGGCATTTAAATGGAAACGTCCATTTAACCATTTAGATTTATAAAGGAAAAGAAAGACAATCACACCATTGAACTAGGATTAGAAGTGCTGCATCAAAAAAAAATAAAAACATCAAATAAATAGTAAGGAAATTTTAACTAGGATGGGAGCAAACACAAACATTGATTATATCTGAATGAATGGTTAACATGAAATATTTTCCATACATTAATTACCAATGCAGTGGATGGAGTATTTCACAAAGCACTTATAGATAAAATTCATGTATAGTCATAATGTTTCACATAAACCATAAAGTATATATCTTGCCTACAAAAAGAAGAACAATGCCAAACATCAAATAGGAAATTTCACTCTAAACACCCTTCCCAATTTATTATACAGAAAATTTATATATATATATATATATAGAGAGAGAGAGAGAGAGAGTAGATAGACAGTGACATGACTGTTAACAATCATAGAAAATGCATCTAGCGTGGGAACTGACTAGAGTTTAGTTGTTTTTACCAAATTTCCTTACAGCTTTAACATGATTCATCACAGTTTTTTTTAGCTTTGCCCAGTTTCATAGAACTTACCAACTTTATCCTGTCAAAAGAAAAGCAAATGAAAAAACTTAAAAACATAACGTATGTCATAATTGGTAAGATACAGGGAATCAAATCAAAATATATTGAGAAAAGGAAAAGAAACGTAAAAGGAAAATGCAGTAGCCTCAACAAAATAGGTAACAAAATTAACACATCCAATCTCCAAAGCAACAATTGACAATAAATTCAGAAATTTAAAGATGTACAACATAGACTAACAAGAAAAAATGTTTGGTAGATAACTTACTGAGGGGTACTCAACATACATAAGCAGATATACATTTTGTTTTTTTTTACAAATTATGTAGAGTATTTGATGAAATTGACTAACTTATGATAGCATATTATGTAGACTCAACAAATAGAAAAGAAAACTGAACAAAGAGAATCAAAAAGCCCTCATTCCATCTAAAATTATGAGAGAGATGCCAATGAGCTCTAGCTTAAATGGCACTTCCTCCCCCCACAAGAGTAGGTGGAAGGTGAGTAACATGACATGTTGAATCAAACAACACCATGAAGGCATTGCACTAAATTTTGAAAATGAAAAAAAGTTTCTATAGGGATCTCAACCCCTCAAAACTACACTATTGTCTTCCCAATTACTTTCCCAAAATCGTAAAGTAAACAGTGAGATTCTTCAGAGAAATCACCAGCATATGTTAGAAAGCTAACATGCACCAAGAGAATACCATGTGCCCCTACCTTACATGATCTCTAAATTTTTTCTTAAAAGCTAAAATATTGCTTATATCCCTGATGTTTGCATGAATTATCTTTTCCATCCCTAAACTGTAAAAAGATTCGTTTTTTACCAAAACTTTTTAAAGAGCTTTTTTTTTCATTAATAGCTTCAAAAAAAAAAAAAAAAACAGGGGATGAAAAAATCAAATAGGAAATTTTCCAGTAGTTTAGGGATTAAAAAAGATCGTTTTTAAAGTTGAAGGGTAAAAAAGTATAACATTTTCAATTGCTTAAAATACAAAAAATGAATTTCTTAAAGTTTAGAAATGAAAAAGGATATTTTAGCCTCTTTTTTTAAAAAAATTTATTATTACATTGCTATACCCGCGACACCTTTACAACAAATCCTAAATGATAAGTTGATACTGATTCTAATTTGAACTAACACTAAAATTACTTTTTTTACCTTTGTCGTGTACATAGCATTTCTCAAATAATAATCAGAGAGAGCGAGAATAACTCATGCCAGTTGATAAGTAGAACTACACCAATTCAAATTGACTATGAAAAAGGAAATGAAATATAATTTACCAAGAAAATAGGAGCAATGTAGTAATCGCCTTGAAGGTACTCAAACGACCTCGTCACTTTCTGACGATAATCAAACACAATATCCGCTGCCAAAGAAAAAAAGAATCGAAAACAATTAGTGAGTAACCAAACAAGGCGTTAATTAAGAACAAAGGAGGTGGAAATTTGAATACACATACAGTCACGGCCGAGAAATTTTCCGGCGAAGAGGTCGTCGATGACGCCAGCCCTAGCGCCGACGGCGATGTTCATGTTATCAGCCTCTTTGCCGAGTCTGTAGAGATAGTCATTCCCTTCGGAGTCTTTGGCTTCCCACGACGACTGGTCGGAGAGTACTTTCTTTGGAGGAGGAGGAGGATCGGTACGACTGTCGTTTCCGGGAGAAGAGGAGCTTGAGCAGCGGAGGAGAGAGAGTTTTCTGGCGGTGGTGAGAGGAAGAGGAGGAGGGAAAAGCGGAGAGAAATGGAGGGGAATTTGAAAGGAAGAGGAAAGAGCCATTGTTGGGAAAGAATGGATTGTGGTTATCGGTTAGGAATGAATGAGAGGAAAGTAGTTGGAATTGGCGCCACGTATGTAATTATGTATGATCGGGTCTTTTAACCCGACCGACCCGGCCTTTTTGGTTGAAGAATGAAGAGGAACGGGCAAAAACAAATAAACAAAAATAGTTTTTACCTGAATTTAAAATGTAGAAACACATTTAAAGTCTTAAGTTAACGCAATTATGTGGTGTATATGTGTTAAAATGGATACCTGTTATCGATGGTTAGCTTACCATTTTGAGCACTTGATAATTAATGTATAATAAGGCTACAGTTCCTTTTGAAATAAATAAAATAGGGGCTCTCCAATTTTTACAAGGAAAAAATTTAACCTCATTCTCTCTTCTGCATGCGTGTGTGTGTGTGTTTTTTTTATACATCTTTTAAGTATCCTAATAGACCAGTCATGGCTCTCGTGTCTACCCCCACACCACGCCACACCCCTCAAATTATGTTTATATATTGCGGGCTAACGAGCCTAGCAGACGGTTTAGCCTTGCAAGTGTTGAGGGGCAAAAACATAAAAAATAAAAATATTAAAATATTAAATATTGTAGTAGAAAGGAATTGAAAATAAAATAAAAATACAACCTAAAAATATTTAAATACTATAGCTAAACATATGATCTATTTTTAGATAACGGATCTACAAATCTTAGTGTACGTAGAATTGTAGCCACAAATAGTGCGGGTTACATGCTAGCTTGTTTTATTGAAGAGATGTCCAAAATTACCATGTTGATTTTGCCAAATGGTATGTAATCTAACTTAATATTATAAATTTCATTCTTAATTTTTTTTTTTTCACAAGTGTGCATGCTAGGTGTTTGATGAATTGTCTTTTAGGCATTTTCTCACTCATTTGAACTCTGATGAGTACTAAATTTTGGGGGTTTTCGTGTTTCTTCATTAGAAACATGTTTGGTTTATTGGTTGTGTATTTTACACACCTTGTATCATATGTGCATTTCTCATGCATTGTTCATGCATTGCACATAGTCACCTCATGCACACATCTTTGCTACCCTTGCCAAGCCTTGGTCTATAACTTGTTTCCTCATCTCCTTAGCATGTCATGTTTACTTTATGCTTTGTAGTATTGTGTTTTTAAGTTGTTTTGTTTTTTGTTTGAGCTTCATTTTCTCATTTATCTTGTACCCTCATGCATTATTATCCTTGTTCATATCTTCATTTTTTTTTTCCTCATTCTTCTTGACCCTTTTATTTATTTATGTCAAAAAGGATGAGAGTATACTAGAGAGTATACTAAAGAGTCTATTGGACTCATGCACATTCGTAGGGGGAGAAATTTCATAGGGGAGATGCATATTCCAAGGGAGAGAAAACATATTTTACAAGCAAACCTTGTTTTGTTTGTTTTACATTATGTTTGTTTTCTTGTTATCTTTATAGTGCTTTGAGCTTCTATCAGTACCTATGCTTTGTTGTTCTCATCACATCGTGTTTATGTGTTGGACATGCATATATTCTTCATGCCTTGTGCTTTATTGATTGCTTATTCGGATGAACATTTGCATTGCTATATGATCATTGTAGTTATTTCCATATGACTGTCATGTATTTGATCAAGTTGCTCATATGTTTCACATGATATTTACTTTATCGCATTTTATTAGTTACTTTATATTTGCCCTTTATTACTTGCTTTACCTTGAGGGTCTAATGTGTTTTGTACAAGTGCCAATTTACAGGTATATATATATTCCAAGTTCTAGTAAACAATTCATAATTTTGTTATCGGATTTTTAGTTCTTTAACATACATATAGAATGAAATTTTGTAGCACTCTTGTGTCATAAGTACTTGTAATTGGAAAATGGCGTTGGATGCTTATGATAGGATCAATGCTAGTGTTTCTCCAATCATTTATATATTTAAAGAAAAAATTGAGAGAAAATTTATTTAATTTCTAAATTGGATTTAAAGTAAGGTCCAATTTTGCAGTATATGTCAAATTTTTAATTTTTAATTTTTGTGACAAGTTAATTCATTGAAAAAAAAAATTGAAGAGTCCAATATTAAATGGACCATATAAAAAAAAAAAAAAAAAACAATCATACACCTATTGTACCCTTTTTTTTTTGGGTATAAATACCTATGATCTAAACCACCTTAAGGTTGATCTTGGGATAATATGTTACATTTATGCACTATGTAATATGCTAGAAGCACTATGTGGGCAATTGATAAGTTTCGTTTTATTACCCAAAAAAATTATAAATATTTGCAATTGACCAAATTCTAAGTACATATAGGTTATTTAGGATCAAAACATCTCCTTGAAATTGTATGATAAAATATTTTTTAAGAGTGCTCACACAAAGTTGCATTAAATTATCATGGTTTAAGTTAAATTTTGTACTAGAAAGAGATTTAAAATAAAAAATACAGCCAAAAAATATTAAAATACTATAGCTAAACATATGATCTACAATTTATTTTAGATAACGGATCTACAAATCTTAGTCTATGTAGAATTGTAGCCGCACATAGTGCCAATTATATGCTAGTATGTTTTATGAAGAGATATCCAAAATTACCGTGTTGATTTTGCAAAATGGTATGTAATCTAACTTAATATCATCCATTTCATTCTTAGTTTTTTATTTATTTATTTTTTAGCAAATGAAACTTCTTTTCTAAACCAACACAAGTGAAACTTCTAATACAAAATACTACATGTCGTCAATTAAAATTAGATAGTTTTTTTTTTTTTTTTTTTTGATATAAAATAGAATTTATTAAAATTCAATAGTTTTTTTTTTTTTTTTGATATAAAATAGAATTTCTATTTTAGCATAATTTAAGTGTATACGTGTGTGTGAAGCTCCTTCCTAGAGACTTGAACCCCAGCCCTTACCCCCCACACCCCACAAGTACTTTAACTTATAGAGTGACTATCACACCAAGAGTGTGCGGTGGTTAAAATTCGATAGTTACTAATTGTTAAGTTATGATTTTTCATATAACATTTATGCTGACTTTATTTCATGAAAAAAAAAAAGTGTTTTAATTGCATTAATTTAGCTCCTTGTATTTTGTGGGATTTTATTATAATGGGTTTAGTATTTAGAGAAATGCTATGTTTACAACAATTTTACAACAATTTTACAACATTTTTACAACAAATCACAGGTGGTTAATTGTTATTGGTTCAAATTTGAAATTAACACTAAGATTACTTTTTTGCCCCAACAATAACAACTAGTAACAACCTGCTACTTAAGATTTGTTGTAAAAATGTTGTAGACATATCATTTCTTTTAGTATTAAGTTGGTGAAAATCTGATCAAGACAGTTGAATATCACATAAGGAGCACATGTCGGAAGCTAAAGAGTCAATGAGTTTCGCGACTCATCTCACGACTTAGCCAACTCGCGAGATGACCCGTGAAATGCACTGACAGCTAAGATTTTAAGTGTGACTCTTATATCCTTCACACATATTATATATACCCCCATTACCTACAAATTACAATGGGGCTATTTAGAAGAAAACCTTAGAAAGGTTTCTACAATACACCCACCTTGTTAGAGAGAGTTTCTCATCCTCAATAGAGAAATCCTCATAGTCTCTTCTCTTTTCCCGCTCTCATTGTTATACCTTGAGAGGAGATTTGTACCTAAACACAACACACACCTATTCAAAGCGAAGAGAGAGATTTGGAGTTTGGGAAGCATTGGGAATTTGCCAAAATAAGCCGGTGAAACTTGGTAGATGCAATAGGGTGATATTGCGGGATTCGGGAAACTAGTAAAGACAAGACTTTGAAAGTCTGTTGGTAGCTAGAGCTTAGAAGGCTCAAGTACTTTGGGTATATTAGGCTTGGAGAGTCTTTTGGCTTCCTTGTACTCCAACTTATTCACTAGTGGATCATTTCGACTTAGAGGGTCACAAAAAGGTTTTTCGTCAAGTTCTTTGGTAAAGAGAATAAGAAAAAAAAAATGGACTAATAAAAGATAAAGTGCAAATTGAAAATGCTGATATGAGAATAATAAAGTAAACACAACAATTTCATAACAAATTTTATGCAACAAGTTGTTAGTCTGTTATTGGTAGGTAAAATATGTCAATATTGAACTCGAATTAGAATTAGTAATAGTTTATCACATAAAATTTATTGTGAAAATGTTGTAGATGTAGCATTACTCTTATATTTATTAAACTCAAATTCTTATGAGTCTTAAGTAAAAGTGTTCAACATTTTTATTAGGGTGGTCAAAATAAGTTAATTTAGTAAATAATATATATTTTTGAAGTATATATATATATATATATATCAATATTTTTAAGTTAGGTGGTCCTAGAACATATTAATTTAAAATAATTTTTTATATAATTTTTTTTTTCCAAGTGAGGGTGGTCCTAGGACCACCCTCACATACAAGTAGAGCCGCCCGTGCATAATAATAATAGAGATTATGTACAAAGTCAGCTACATTTATGAAGATGTGTGAGCTGTTTTGTGGGTGTCCTAAGTCCTAGGTTAAGAAATTCATAAAAAATAAATAAATAAATAAAAGAAGAAAAAAAAAAGTCCTAGGTTAAGAAAGAAAAAGCTCAAGAAATAAAAGAAGGTCAAGGGTTGGGTGTGTGCTATTTTGTGAGATGTGGGCACCTAACAATTATAACATACTATGTAAAGTCCTAGAGAGTGAGAAAAAGGATAGTGCAGTTTTTTCGAAAAAAACAAAGAGAGGCATATTCGGCAATAGTGCATAAAATATCTGAGATTACTTTAAATTAAATTGTTCTTTGTTGGTACAAAAACCAAAATTTGAGATTAGATTTGTTATTAAGAATATTAATATTCTTAAATTTGTTCATATTTGTTACTTTTGCTGTTACGTACATTTGCCTTTGACTAGGTCCCAACATTTGCCTCCTGAAAACATATATATTGTTTAACTTATAGTAGGTGTATCTTTTGTATTAGACCGTTAAGCCTATTGAAAATCACAAAACTACCCAGACCTCTCATTTATGTTCACTTCGTAGCCATATTCTAAATTTGGTGGAAAGTTCTTAAGAGCACCTCCAACAGCTATTGTAAAGCTAAATTTGGACCACCAAATGTTACTGTACACACTCCAGCAGCTTCTCCAAACGCACAGCTACTCTAAATTTATTTTTCAAGTTGCTACAGTAATTCTCTTAATTTAGAGAACACTATAGCAACTCTACTCCCTTATTTTATCTTAAAAAAATACCCGGCTGAATAAAAAAAAAAAATCTTTCTCTTTTCTCCTGTGTTCTTTGTTCATTTGTGTCTCTCTCTCCAACGGTAAAACACAATCAAAACACACACAATCTAAAATCAAAATAGAAACAACAGATCAAGAACAGGAAAAAATACAAATTTAATTAGAACAACAAATCTAAAATCAAAACAAAAACAACAAATCATGAGCATGAAAGCCTATCTAAGCTCCATTGTAAGAACAAAGTGCATCAGAACAAGAAAAGAAGGAAGAAGAAAAAAAAAAGAAAAAAAAAAAGATCGACGAAGGTATGGTCGGTTGTGTGTGTGTGTGTGAAGTGAGCTCATTTTTTTTTTTTTTTGATTCGAAAGCTTTGAAACTTCTATTCAAACTTGAGAAAAAGAAGCTACATCGTGAGCGCACGCGTGCTCAATAGGACTGGGAGTTTCCTCCAGCCATACAACTGAGTTCCCAATTTTTTTTGCATATTGGGCTAAGATATGGGCGGGTTTATTACCCTGCCTTTTTACATGAGAGACATCAAAAAACCTATAGTTCTGGGCTTGACGTAGGATACTGTCCGTGATAGTTTCCACCAACGAAGCTGATGTTGCCACCCCTTTCAGGGCGTTATGAAGACTTAGGGAGTCTGTTTCAAAAGTGACCTCACGAAAGCCCATCTCTAGCGTCCATTCCACTGCCAATTCCATTGCTTTTGCCTCCACACTAAGTGCTGACAGTGGAGCAGTAATCTTCCTACTCATGGCCGCCATTACCAGACCCTGGTTGTTGCGAATTACCAGGCCCATGCCCGACGCTCGTGGATTGGTAAAGGTGGCACCATCAACATTTGCTTTGTATCTTCCTTCCCTCGGTGCAGACCAGCAGATTTCATCTTTGTCACTTTGTGGCAAAACCTCTTCATGGGCAGCCCGATATTCCTCCACATTCCTCAGAGCTTTTCTTAGTATTTGATGCCCCTGTTTGACCGCCCCTCCATGCCTCATATCGTTCCTATTTTTCCAGATTTCCCAACAAATCATTGCAGTTTTTTCCATCATTCCCGAGTCTGTTGGGGAGTGTTTCATTACATTCCAAATAATATCAATGAAATCCCAGTTTCCCGCTATCGTGAAAGGGAAAAACATTTTGCTGCTACTCCAAACCTCCTTAGCCTTTTCGCAAAACCAAAACATGTGCCCACTAGTCTCGGCTGCCTTGTTGCAACTCGTGCATAGGTCGTCGTTTGTGATGTGGCGCTTCTTTAAGTTTGCCTTTGAGGCCAAAATGTCTTTGCAGGCCCTCCAGGTGAAGGCCCGAACTTTGTTTGGTGTTTTCATGCCCCAAATCGTTTTCCACAAAAGTTTCATCGTTGCTCGATTAGAAGATTCCCCTAGACCACCATTTTCACTGCCCCACGAGATTAGCTTATATGCACTGCTGACTGTAAACTTGCCATTGGTTGTGCCGCTCCAGGTTCTCTTGTCTGGGGGCAGGCTTAGGCTTAATGGGATGCTCAAGATGATTTCAGCATCATGGGGGGAAAAGACCTGCTTAATCAGGTTTGAGTCCCATTCACCAGCCCCCCTGATGAGGTCTTTTACCTTTGCATCACTGCTCAGCAGGCAGGGTGGGGTAGAAATCCTGAAGGTGGATGGGTTTGGGATCCACCTATCCCTCCATATTTTTATATTCTCACCATTACCGACCCTCCATACCATCCCTTTCTCCACAATCTTCTGACTTGCCATAATACTGCGCCAAGCATAAGAAGGGTGTTTACCCATTTCAGCATTTACAAACTCCCCGGTGGGGAAATATTTTGCTTTAAATACTCTTGTAAAAAGCGATGAAGGGCAGTTTTGAAGCCTCCACCCTTGTTTCGCCAAAAGGGCTAAGTTAAAGCTTTTTAGGTCCTTGAACCCCATACCTCCTGTATCCTTAGGTTTGCATAGCTTTTCCCAACTCAGCCAGACCATCTTTCTTTCCTCTTTCTTCTGCCCCCACCAAAATTGGCTGACCAGGCCCATTAAGTCATCACAAATGGCATTGGGGAGCTTAAAACAGCTCATGGTGTATGTTGGGACCGCTTGGGCGACTGCCTTTATGAGAACTTCCTTACCTGCGGCTGAGAGCAACTTCTCCTTCCACCCCGACACCTTTTTAGCCACCTTTTCTTTCAATTGAGCAAAAGAGTTGGTCTTTGATCTCCCGATGAGTGAAGGGAGGCCCAAGTAAGTCTCGTGTTGTCTAATTACCTGAGCACCCAACATAGTTCTGATTGACTCCTGCGTTCTCGCATCAGTGTTCTGGCTGAAGAAAATAGAATTTTTTTGCTTGTTCAATTGCTGACCAGACGATTCCTCATACACCTTAAGGATACGCGTGATTTCAGAGCATTCCGCCACCGTTGCCCTTCCAAAAATTAGGCTGTCGTCCGCAAAGAATAGGTGTGAAATTCTCGGCCCATTTCTGCAAACAGAGATGCCTTTCAACTTCCTATTTTGGACAGCTTGATGAAGAAGGGCAGAGAGGCCCTCCGCACAGATCAAGAATAAATAAGGCGAGATAGGGTCGCCTTGACGGAGGCCCCGAGAAGGGATGATATGGCCTTGGGGCTGCCCGTTTATCCGGATTGAATAGGAGACTGTGGTGATGCACTGCATCATCAAAGTCACCCATCTTTCGCAGAATCCTAACTTGACCATGATCTGTTCCAGGCATTTCCATTCCACCCGGTCGTAAGCCTTGCTCATGTCCAATTTTAGTGCCATCTCCCCAACCTTGCCCTTCCTTTTTTGACTGATGTGGAACATAGTCTCTGATGCCACTAAGATATTATCTGTAATCAGCCTTTCCGCCACGAATGCACTCTGATTCTCGCACACCAGGGTTGGGAGAAAAGGCTTCAACCTGTTTTCAAGGATTTTTGATGCAAGTTTGTATGCTACATTGCATAAACTAATCGGACGAAAGTCCTGCACATGTTTTGGGTCTTTTACTTTTGGAATTAGCACTATATGTGTCTCATTGAAATTCTGAGGAGTGATACCAAAATTTAGAAAATCTAATACAGTTTCAGTTATGACCTTACCAACTGTAGGCCAAAATTGCTGGTAGAATAGGGGGGGCATCCCGTCTGGCCCCGGTGCTGTGGTGGGGAACATCTGTTTCAGAGCTCTGGCCACCTCCTCTGCACGGAAGTCCCTCGTTAGAAAGGAGTTCATGTGGGCTGACACCTTCGGGTGAATGGCATCAATCAATTCCTCACTGACAGTTGGATTGGAAGATGTAAATAAAGATTTATAATAATTAATAAACACGTTCCCAATCTCCTCCACATCTTCTCTCCAAACTCCCTCCATATCCTTAATCCCCAGGAGAGTGTTGTGTTTGTACCTGCTTGATGCCTTAGTGTGGAAAAAGGAGGTGTTCCTGTCGCCTTGTTTGAGCCAAGAGATGTGAGTCCTTTGATGCCACATTGCTTCTTCCATATCCAGCAACTTGTTCAATTCTCTCCTTGTGTCCTCAATTTCTGCCAGTAAGTGATTATTATCTTTCTGGCTTTCAAGGTCTTGAAGTGATCGTTGGAGGTTAGCAATTTTTTTTCCCACATGCCCAAATGTGGAGGAGTTCCAAGAGGCCAAGGCAGAGCGGCACTCCTCGAGACAGCAAGAATAGGGGGAGATTGGTGCTCGTGCCATACCTTTAGCCCACGCTTCTTCCACCACAGGTGAGCATGACTCATCATTGATCCACATCGATTCGAATCTAAAAAGCTTCTTCCTTTGTCTTGGCTTACAACGCGGTGGAGTGTCTTTGAGAACCAGAATGCAGTGATCCGATGCCGAGTTTGCAATATGAAACAACTGGTGGGTGGGGAAGTGTTGTGCCCACCCCGTTGATACTAAAGCCCTGTCAAGCCTCTCCCTGACCCATCCCCTGTCTCCCATCCTGCAACACCAAGTAAACTTTTGGCCAATGTAGCCTAAATCCCTCAGCTGACTCTCGTTCACAGCAATGCAAAAACTGGCCATTTGTCTTGCTGGCCTGGTGCTGCCACCTTCTTTTTCATCTCCCTGCATCAGCTCATTAAAATCCCCAATGCAAACCCAAGGGAGAGAATTACCATTAGCCAACCTGGTGAGGAGGGACCACGACTCTTCCCTTTTACTCGTTTCCGGATTTCCATAGAAACCGGTGAGCCTCCATCTTGGGGAGTCACTCCCCGGCACGATGATGGCATCGATGTGGTTTTCGGAAAAAGTTTGGACCTCCACCCTGATGTCCCTCTTCCAAAGGAGGGCCAACCCACCACTCCTTCCTTTGCTAGGCACCACCAAGCCTCCTGTCCTGTCAATCGTTTCCTTGATACCATCCATCTCAGAGACACACATCTTAGTTTCCATAAGAAAAATTAAAATGGGATCTTGTGAAGTCACTACCTTCTCTAGCGCTCGGACTGTACGGCGGTTCCCAAGCCCCCGACAGTTCCAGCTGAGCGTTATCATTGGTCCCGGCGGGGCTGCCTTGTAGCCTCCACCGATAGTACTTGCTTGATCTGATTTTGGCAGAGCTCCATTGCGCTCACTCCAAGCTTGGATCGTTTTTCCACTGGTACGTTGGCTGGGATTTCTTTTAAAGGCGTCATCCCCTTCCTCTTCACACCAATCCCATCCCCTTCACTGATCGGCGAGGCCAAGCTGGTGGGTTCCCTCTGCACCCTCTTCCACGTTGCCTGGTTTTTCGGCTCATTGTGACCATTTGTGTTTATCACCGTCTCTCCTTTCTTCAAAGTGTTTTCTTTTCCTACCCCACTGTGTTTGGTTTGAAATGGCTGAGAGTTAGTCCCTTTTAATCCCTCTGACCTCGTAGTGGGCCCTTCTCTATCCTCCTTTGACCCAGTCTTGTAGGTTCCTGGACAGTTGGCTTTGGTTTGCATCTCTTCATATTGGGCTTCAGTGCACCCCCTGTTTTCTTTTTGTCGCATGGGCCCCTCCATTTCACCGAGGCCTTTTTTCGAAATTGGGATGGGCCGTAAGTCTTGGGGTGGCCCATTTCTTTCCTGTGTTACTGATCCCTCCGTGATCCCCGTGATTTGGGGACTGGTTGGCAGCTCTTCCTTTCTCGAATTTACCAACATGTCTTCTCCATTTATTGCTCGGTCTAATTCCTGCAGCTGGGCCTCAAAATCCGCTGCCATCCTATTTGGCAGTGCTAGTCCATCAACTGCCATCTCTGATGCGTCACGCATTTCCTGGGGCCGCTCGTCCCAGCAACCTGCTCCCCTGTCCTCCATCGGATGGATTGTGGAGGCTTGCTTTGGCTGGGTTTTGGCCTGCCTGTACTGTTTACTCCACGCACCACCCACCTCTGCTTCCTTTGCTTTCTTAGTCTCCTTCCGTTTCACCTCTGCCACTAAGGGCCTTTGTAGTCGCTCCATGTCTGCTCTAAGCCACGGGCCATATTGCCTGTCCTCTAAACTCAGCGATTCCTTGCTTTGAATCCATAGGGAGCAGTCTCTATCATCATGGTCGAGTTTCCCGCACCAGTAGCAAAATATCGGTAGTCGCTCGTACTTGAAGTCCACCCAAATTGAGGACGTGTTTCCTATACGTATCATTCTACCCCTGCAAATCGGTTCCGAGATATCAATGCACACCCTTACTCGTAGGTATTTACCCATGCTGAAACCTCTCTCCACCCCATCAACCCTTATCACCTCCCCCATGGTGCCACCAATGCGTTCCCCTGTTTCTCTGGTCTGTTTTCTCATCGGCAGACCATGGATTTGCACCCAAAAAGATGCCTGTACAAGAGAGAGGGTGGAGATCGATTCCGACTCACCAAGCCTATGAAGGACAAGTAAATACTTATCATAGGACCACGGGCTAGACCACAGGATCTTGTTCATGTCCTCTTCATTCCTAAATACAAAGAGCACCATATTATCCCCCACATCCCGTACTTCAAAGCTCTCTGTTGTTTTCCAGATGGGCTTCAAAGTGCGCACTATTGCTTCTAGGCTTATTCTTCTTTTTGTGAGGAACTTCCCAACGACCACCATTCCGGGGGCTTCCACCTCTGATTCGATGTTCACCTCTCCACCTTCTTTTCCAGAGAGCTTAAGGTTCTTACAGCTCTGGGTTAGTTCCTCCATTATAAGAGAGAAAGGGTGTGTGGGCACACCGAAATAAAACTTCCTAAGGAGCTACTCAGAGAACGAAACTGCGGATTCTACCTAAAGGAGAAAAATCAGAGCCACTAAGGCTAAATCTTTCACTCTATCAGGAACCCCGGGGGGTCGAGAGGGAGGAGAACAAAATTTTCACCTCGCTGGCATCCTCCAGAGAGAGAGGCCACAGAGAGAAAACGTGGCTAGATTTACTTATGTATATCTGAAAAAATAGTAGGTGTATCTTTTGTATTAGACCGTTAAGCCTATTGAAAATCACAAAACTACCCATACCTCTCATTTATGTTCACTTCGTAGCCATATTCTAAATTTGGTGGAAAGTTCTTAACAAAAGTTATTGTAATTTCTTTGTAGAAGTTTGCATCCCACAATCACGTAGCTAGGTATCCCATCTCTCTCTCTCTCTCTCACTCATTGCCTAAGGGGTACGTTATGTTTCAGTCATGGACCACAGTACTTGCTGAGGAATCAATGCTAGAGGACGAGTGCCTAAGGGGTACTTTTTTTTTTTTTTTTTTTTGTTGAGAATACCTAAGGGGTACTTTAGTTCCTTTAATGTTGTCCCAATAGCCTTAACTAGTTGTCACTAGCGCACTCTCTAATACCCAGTGTAGATCAAGGCCGGCTAAATAACTTTAGATGCTTTAGGCGAAAATTTTAAATGAGATTTTTTTTATATTTAAATATTTATTAAAACTTTTTTAATTAAAATATATAATATATATATTTGATGGATAATTTTATACTTTTATTAGTGGTATTTAATGGAATGAGAATGTTGATTAAATAATTATTTAATTTAACAAATTAATTATAGACTAATGTTGCAAGTCCATTTTCAAATAGGGGTAAATTTGTCTATTTAAATCATTTTCTCTCCTCTCCATCCTAATTTTTAAAACATCCAAACAAGGGGAAGAGCTAATTACTCCCTTCCCTCTTACTAATTTTAAAAACATCCAAACAAAGTGGAGGAGAACCATTCTCTTCTACTCTCCTCCCCACTACTCTCCTCCCCTCTACTCCACTCTACTCTCCTCCCTCTCTAAACTTCCAAACAAGCCATTAATGTTGTCCCAATAGCCTTAACTAGTTGTCACTAGCGCACTCTCTAATACCCAGTGTAAATCAAGGCCGGCGAAATAACTTTGGATGATTTAGGCGAAACTTTTAAGTGGGGTTTTTTCTATATTTAAATATTTATTAAATAATATTTATTAAAATTTTTTTATTTAAAATATATTTTCCTTGATTTTTGAGATGTAAAATTACTAATTGATTATTACAAATTTTTTAAAACTGTGACCACTTTATACTTTAAAGTTTAAACTTGAACAAATAAAAATTAATTTATTACATAGTTCAATAAATTAATATCATTGTAATACAATGGGGACCTCTAAGTTTTCTAGAAACAACCCACTGGGTACGCACATATAAAATTTCTTTAATCATCTTCTTAAAAAAAAATTAATCACACTTGATGCAAATATCTCGAAATGTACAAGCTGGAACACGGCACTATCATGGCTTTACGTCCAATGCGGAAATTGCTGACCAATATGTAATGAAGTCAATACCTCGCACATGCACGTATTATCAAACCAACTTGCAGAAGCTTTATAAATACGTAGATAGATGCTACCATTTGCATAAGAACCCTTCATAGAAGCACTGGTGAACTTACTTTGGCAAGAGAAAATGAAGGTTGAAATGGAAGTATTCTCCAACGTGAATATCAAACCGTCTTCACCAACTCCCACCCATCTTCGCTATTATCAGCTTTCCTTTCTTGACCAAATAATCCCTCCTGTATATACTTCATCTCTCTTCTTCTACACAAAGAATGATGCCTACTCCAAAATCAGCACTGATACTACCAAATCATTCTCTAGTGTCCTCAAGCAATCATTGTCTGACGTCTTAAAGCGTTACTATCCATTAGCTGGCCACATTAAAGACAATCTTAACGTGGACTGCAACGATGAAGGGGTGTTGTTTCGCGAAGCCCAAGTCAAGTGCATGCTTTCAGATATTGTTACAAATCCGAATCCTGCAGAGTTCAAGAGATTTCTTCCATGCGATATTGATGGCACGCACAATTTAACCTTTGCTGTTCAAGTCAACTACTTCACTTGTGGCGGTATTGCCATTGGTGCATGCATTTCCCACAAGATTGCTGATGGCACATCCTTTATCATGTTTATGAAAAATTGGGCAGCCACAGCTCGAGGCCAGACTGATATTTATCCACAATTTCAAGCTTCAACTCTCTTTCCGCCTACAAGTACTTTATCTGGGTTTAAACCAGAAACTGGTATGATAAAAGAGAAGCTCGTATTAAAGAGGTTTGTGTTTAGTTCTGCTACAATAGAGACTCTTAAGGAAAAATACGCAGAAAGCTCAGACTTAGAATGCCCATTACACCCAAGCCGTGTTGAGGCCTTGTCAGCCTTTATATGGAGCCGATATGTAGCTGCTACACAAGAAAACTGTGGGCATAAGAAGCTCAACTTAGTTCTTTTTGCAGTGAACTTACGGACGAGGATGGATCCCCCGTTGTCTGGAAATTTTTTTGGAAATATCTTCCGGGTTGCAACAGTCATTCTGTCAAGTGAAGAGAGGATTGGCCTTGTGGGCAATCTGAGAGCTGCGATAAGAAAGATTGACAATGAGTATGTGAAAAAATTACAAGACCACACTCAACACTTGGGACTTTCTCAAAGAAACAAGTGAAAAAGTCCTGAAACAAGATATAATTTCATTCAATTTCAGTAGTTGGTGCAGGTTCCCTATATATGAAATGGACTTTGGCTGGGGAAATCCCATGTGGATTGGTCAAGTTAGCTTGCCTTTCAAGAACGTTACTATATTTATTGACACCAAAAGTGGGGATGGAATAGAGGCATGGGTTAACTTGAAAGAGGAAGACATGGCTAAATTTGAAAGTGACCCAGAGCTCCTTGCATATGCTTCCGCAAACTCCTTGAACGTTTGATATGTTAAAGTACGTATAAGCTTGCGTATTACTGAATGACTGGTGCTGCAATATTGTTTCAAAGTTTCTCTCTTAGCTTCCATCGTGAAGCAAAATAAAGGAAGTCACAAGCTTCCATATTTTTACACTGAACTCGTGATTTAAAATTACAAGTTTTATGTGTAAAATAGCGTGCTTACATTAATTATTCCCTTTTCTTAAATATATTTCAATTATTCATCGTGTTATGTTGTTTTGTACGTAATATAATTTGGTAAAACTCCAACGGTTTTTTGTTTTATCTTTGGTTTGGTTTGATAATAAGTTTGTCATATGATTTTGGAACTCTATATGTGTATATATATATATATATATAGAAAAGAGAAGAAGAGAGACAGATTCAAGTTATACCTAGGGTCCGTTTGGATACAACTTATTGTTGCTGAAACTGAAAACTGAAAACACTGTAGCAAAATAATTTTTAAATATGTAAATAGTGCCGTGAGATCCATTTTCAATAAAAAAGTTGCTAAAAAGTGTAATTTGTGGGACGCGTTTATTGCGTGCAACTGTAGCGTGGGTCCCATGCCCAAAACGCAAACACTGAAACGCAGTAAACACCAAAACCAAACCAACACCTAGAATAACATTAACTAATTTCACACCATTTAATGTTTATTTATATGACTTAGATTGAATCTTGAATAATGATATATGACCTCTAATTGTGAGTATCAAGGAAAGAGATGAAGTAAATTGGCCGATCTGGACCTTAAACTAAATCTGAAGGCTACAAGAGAAAGATCCCAATAAATGAAGAGAGAGCAATAGGCTGAAGAGAAAACCTCAAATGGAAAGGAGAAGAAGATTAACAAAGTTGTTCAATAGTGATTTCGCCAGGGCATTGTGGGCAGCGGCGGCTAGATTTTGACGAGTGATGATGATTTGGAATTGATTGGTTACATAAGTAACGTGAGATGAGATCTATCTAGATAAGTGGTGAGATTTTGTTTTGATTAGTAGTTTTGTGTCTTGACGATTCATATCGATGACTGAATGATGATGTGTTTATTTAAATTTGTTTGCAATTTATTATTGGTCCACTTGGTCATATTGTATATGTTCTTGTAATATTTTAATTAAAAAATTGCCACATCAATTAAAAAGATTTTATGTCATTGTTTTATTAATCATATAAGAAATAACACTAATGACAATTAATAAAAGGATTAACAACGTTTATTTTTAGAACTTGAAAGACTAATAGCACTCAATTGAAAGTTAAGGAATTAATTGTGTTTACATGGTAAGTTTCAAGAATCAATAGTTTCATTTTGCCTTATAAAAATTCAAAGTATATATAGATTATTTTAAAAGTTTCATGTATATGATCATATTGTTAATACTTCTAAGTTATTTTATTTTTCCATTTTACTTATTAAGTATTCACATTATTTGTTTGAATATCTTATATTTAGAGTCTTAGACTAGCTAGTTTTTAACTTCATATATTAATGACTATTTATTGATTTTTTTAATTGTTTAAAATATACATTTATAGTAAGTTTAAATTATGAAATAGCTTAAGAATAACAATTATTAGACTAACATCTCAGCATGAAAGCTAATACGATCTACCTCACTTATCTTGAAATATTTTTCTTTTGAACATAAGGACTATATGTGCAAGTTAATTGAAGCTATTTGGATCTAGTATTTCATCAAAGAGTTACAAACCCACATAAACCTCTGCACCACCCAAATCCTATGTTGCTAATAATATTCACTCAATCCCACAATCATAGGTTATCTATCCATTATGCTTGCTACATGCGTAAACTCCCTACGAGGCTACGACCCACAAAGACCAAAAATAAAAAAATAAAAATTCCAAACAACTAAAAATGACAATGAAATGATTCTCAAAAAAAAAAAAAAATGACAATGAAATGATACCATAGTATCCCAACAACAATTAAAAGAAGTTCTTCGTCCCGGTAAATTAGGGTCAGATTTCGGAATGCCCATGGAGAATTTCTTCTCTCAAGTCTCAACCACGGTTGGAACACAGCTCTATCATAGCTTTTTTTGTCCATATCGCGCTGACATTCGCAAGTTTATTTTACAAGATAAGTTCATTGCATTTGAAATGAAGGGTCAATAACTTGCACAAGCACAGCTTAATAATTATCAAGCCAACTTATTTTTCATTACAAAATGGTGTGATAATGATTTTCATTAAGTAAACATTGCATATAACTTTTTTTTAGATTCTCCCAAAAAAAAAAAAAAGGTTTTATATTTGTATATGTTTGTTGGCAAATACTTGAACATAAACTTGTCTAAAAATAGATCATAGAATCTATGTGTATGATTAGACAACACTCAAGGTGTTGCTAGTGAAAAATACATGCAAGATGTAGTTCCATTCATTTTATCTAGTTTGTGCAGGTTCCCTATGTAAGAAAATTTGGCTGGGGAAATCACATGTGGATTGGTTGGGTTAGCTTGCCTTTCAAGAATGTAGTTATATTTATAGACACCAATAGTGGGAATGGAATAGAGGCTTGGGTTCACTTGAAAGAGGAAGACATGGCTAAATTTGAAAGTGACAAAGAGCTCCTTGCATATCCTTCCACCACAACCCTAAATTCCTACTATTCAGGCTTACTCCCCGAGAGGTATAATTCCTAAAGGATGGGGCAGGGCTCGATTATTTCGATTTCCTGATCCCTAGCCAATACTTGGTCCTTCTTGGCCAACCAAAAAATAAATTCTCCAAGTGATCCTTCAGCACGTGGCATTGCTCAATGGTATGACCTTTTTCCTGGTGATAGGTACAATATAATCTTTGATTCCTTCTCGCCGAATCTCCACCCATCTTTTTCGACCATAAAAAATAAGGCTCATTCTTAATTCATTTAAGGATTTAATAGACAGGCTCCTTGCGTCGCATTAACCCCTTCAGCACATTGCGCTGAACCCTCCCCAGGGGCTCTCGGCTCCCTCTTAGTCCTCTACTGAAACTTCTCAGGACGGTACTCTTTATGATGCTGTAGAGGTGCCGGGGCTTTGCCTTTGCCTTGCAATTGATCATCTTCTTGTCTTTTATATTCTTCAATCCTTCTCATTAGTTGATGCATGCCTTCAGGAGGTCGCATGGTCAATGAATCCCTTAACTCTGACTTCTCGGGGAGACCTAACCGGAAGGTGCTAGCAGCTACCTACTCATTCCCTTCACCTATCTCATTGTATAGTTCCCAGTACCTATTTGCATAAAATCGAAGGGTTTCTCCACTTCTCATCCTCATGGACAACATGGCATCTATCGGCTGAGGTACTTTACTACATGTTATGAATTGGGCACCGAACACTTGCATCAATTCCCCAAAATTTCGAATAGACCCTTTCCTTAAACTATTGAACCGTCTCATAGTTGTCAGTTCGAGACTAGATAAGAACACCTTACACATCAACCCATCATTATGAGAATAAAGCGACATCATTTGTATATAATGACTTACATGCTTCATCAGGTCGATTTTTCCATCATAAATGGTGAACGGAGGCCATGTAAACCATCTCAGCATTTCCATGCACTCGATCACATCCGAGAATGGTGATTGGGCAACTCTCCTCAGCGCCCCGCTCATTGCATCCATAGCAACATTATGGCGTTCAAACCTTTCACGATGGGGAGATTCGCGATAATGCCCCATAGTTTCATGGGATCTGTCCCTTGACCGATGTGAACCACTACCTCGAGATGACTCTCCTACAATGTAGTTGGGATCGTTGGATGAATCCTCCTATTCTCCTCTACGTTGTTGGCCTCTTAGCTTAATTTCCAAGTCATTAATCAAGAGTGGACTTGATCTGTGCCATTCCACTCTATTATGCTTGAAGTGCTAAACTAGGTAAAGGAACTAAAACCAAATTGGTTTATATACTTTTGGCAATGTAGGAAATACTGTTAATAACTTTTAGCCATAAACAGAGCCCCCAAAAACAGAATTTGTTAGCAGATACCCTAAACTAAAGGCAATTCGTGGCCTTTATAGAGTAGGTTGAAAAAGATATGGCATTTAAATGGAAACATATATTTAACCATTTAGATTTATAAAGGAAAAGAAAGACAATCACACCATTGAACTAGGATTAGAAGTGCTGCATAAAATAAATAAATAAATAAATAAATAAATAAATAAATAAATAAAATAAAATAAAAAACTTCAAATAAAAAGTAAGGAAATTTTGATTAGGATGAGAGCAAACACTAACATTGATTATATCTGAATGAATAGTTAACATAAAATATTTTCCATGTATTAATTACCATGCAGTGGAGGAGAATTTCACAAAGGAGTTATAGATGAAATTCATGTGTAGGCATAACATTTCATATAAACCATAAAGTATATATCTTGACTACAAAAGGAAGAACAATGCAGAACATCAAATAGGAAATTTCACTTTCAACACCCTTCCCCTTTTATTTATTTATTTATTTTTTTAGAAACAAACACACACGCAAGGAAAAGAGAAAGGAGTTTTAACATATCTGATCTCCAAAGCAACAATTGACAATAAATTCAGAAATTAAAAGATGTACAACATAGACTAACAAAAAAAATAAGTTTGGTAGATAACTAACTGACATGAATAAGAAGATACACCTTTTTTTTTATACAAATTATGTTAGTATTTGATGAAATTGACTAACATTTGATAGCATATTATGTAGACTCAACAAATAAAAAAGAAAACTGAACAAAGAGAATAAAAAAACCCTCATTCCATTGAATGTAATGAGGAGGACGCCAATGAGCTCTACCTTAAATAACACTTCCTCTTCCTAGAAGAGTGTGGAAGGTGAGGTTGTGGGTGGTACTGTGTGTAACTTACCAATGGAAAAAATTATAGGAGACATCATGAACACCTGGCTGATTAGTAAATTAGATTTCTACACCATAACATGTTGAAATCTAACAACACCATGAAGGCATTGCACTAAATTTTGAAAATAATAAAAGGTTTCTACTGAGCTCTCAACCCCTCAAAACTACACTATTGTTTTCCCAATTACCTTCCCAAAATTGCAAAGTAAACAGTGGGATTCTTTAGAGAAATCACCAGCGAATGTTAGAAAGCTGACGTGCCCCTTCTGTATAACAGATCAAGACTTCTTACAGCGTCCATTTCATCCTGGAAAAATGAGATAAAAATCTGAATTAACTCTAGAGAGAAGAAACTGCATTACATCAAATTCTGTTGAACTCAAACTATAGTAGGACAAGGGAAAGCCATATTCTGAAGAACTTACAAACAAAATTACAAATTAAGAGGTCTGAAGGAAATTTTGTTAGACATATCAGATTGACATTGAAGGTTCAATAGTCTTTTGAACATTACAGTAATCAGTGATTGCAAGCATTTACATTGGCAAACTTAAAAAAAGTTGGAAAAACATTACTCTACAACAACATTGCATTAGAAGAAAAGATGCCACAGAAAATTTAGAGACAACAAAAGACCAATTTACATCACGTCTAGCAAGATCAAGGAGATTACACATGACCAATAGAACAACTTCATTGAGTTCTCATTTCTCAGCACCTTAATCAACAGTTACAATTATCCTACATGAACAGTTTAGCTCAGTTTACCACTTCTGAAACATTGCTACATGCTACAAAAAATGTATGAGAATGGACAGGAATGAAATGGGATGTCCTTAGTTATGACAGAAATATTCCCTTAGTAATGAAAAGAACAGCAATGAAAAAGGAAAAAGAAAAAGGCATTTACACCAGTCTAAGCCTTTGCCTTCTCTAATGAAAGCTCTACAGAGAGAGCTAAAAATGTACTGACACCCTTTTTCTTCTTCTTCT
This sequence comes from Quercus suber, assembly GCF_002906115.3. Lineage (NCBI taxonomy): Eukaryota > Viridiplantae > Streptophyta > Magnoliopsida > Fagales > Fagaceae > Quercus > Quercus suber. The sequence goes on from NW_027070191.1 coordinate 41,518, forward strand.
TCTTCTCTCTCTCTCTCTCTCTCTCATAGTCTGTCGAGTCTTGTTTACTTGTGCGAGTTAAGTGTCTGTGACACTGTGTATGTCAAAGTCAAAAAAAGGCACTTTTAAAAAGACCAAATAGCCCCCACATGTATTGAAAGGCCAAACTCACTTAGAGAACTAAACGGGTAGTTCAGTTCTCAAGAAAAATACAAAACGGTGAGTTTTTTCTTAAAAAAAAAGAAGAAAAAGTCTTCTTCTTTTCTTTTTTTTTTTAGCTTATGAAAAAATAAAGAAGAAAGCCGAACTTTTTTTTGTTCTTCCACAGTGGTTTTTCACTTTCCGGTAATTACCTTCTAGTTTCTTTCTTCCCGAAAACCTAAAACCCAGTTACAGACCCGAGAGAGAGAGAGAGAATTTTCTTCCAAGGTGTTTTTTATTTTTTTAATCATAAATCTGTTTCTTCTCCCAAACCCCAGCCACAGACCAGACTTTGTGTTGACTTGCGAATTTGGGTCTTGATATTGGGTAAGCTTCTGTTTTTTTTTTTTTTTTGGACTGATTAATTGTTTTTTTACGGATTTGGGTCCTGATTTTTGGTTTAGCTTGTGTTTTGACTGATATAATTGTTTGTGGATTTGGGTCTTTGATCAGTTGTAATTTCAAACTTGTTGATGAAAAACTAGACTCAACTTTTTGTGTTCTCATGCCAATTTCCTGTTATCTTCCTTCATCATAAAAGTGATATTGCCGTGTGATTGCTACTGCGTGCACAAAGTTAAATTCACACTACACTGCTAAGGCTGTATTATGTAAACTGGGCATGGCTGCTATTGTTTTTACCATGTTTAGCTTTAAATAAATGCTTGGGTATATAGAGAGCATGTTAAATCTGAAGATGCTATTGTCACCTCCATCAAGTGGGATGTTATAACTCAAGTCGAGTTTTGCAACAAGGTGAAGTTTTCACTGCTAAACAAAGAGCACTCAAAGGGTCCTTTTCTTTTATTCACTTCATTTTAAAAAAAAAAATACAAATGCACTGTTTTAGGTCTCTTTATAATATAGGACAATAAGGATGAAAAAAATGAAAAGGAAATAGATTTTATAGATTTAATACAAATTAGATTTAATGGAAGAGATGTTAGATATTTGATATATTGGTTGATGAGATCTAGATACTCTTTGGATCTTTCAATACTTCCCCCCGAAATTAGAGCGTTAATGTCATGAATCCCAACTTGCCACTAAGATGTGAAATTGATATTTACCAAGAGGCTTAGTGACGATGTTAGAAACATGATCAATAGAAGCAACATGACAAGTTTGGATTAGTCCGTCATAAATCTTTTTACGAATGTTGTAGCAACCTAACTTGATATGTTTTTTGCACTCTTAGAAGATGCAATTACTAGTAATGTGGAGTGCTGCTTTGTTGTCACAATAAAGTCACATAAGGACATTTTGGATGATGCCAAGGTCCCTGAGAAGCCATTGAAGCAAAATGAGTTCGCATGTGGTAGAGGCCAATGGCATAATATTTAGCTTAAGTAGAGGAGCAAGAGATACTAGTTTGCTTCTTGGTCTTCCAATAGAAATTTAATTTTTGGGGATAGATGGAGTAGTTCGGCGTGTACACCAATCAAAACCAGAATAGGGCATAAGATGGTTGAATGACACAAAAGACAAGAGAATACCTTTGTTGGAAGCAGACTTCATTTATGCTAAGACTCAATGAGTAGCATTAAGAGAGAGAGAGAGAGAGAGAGAGAGAGAGAGAGAGAGAGATACAGAGAGAATTTTTTCCAGAGTGTTTTTTACTTTTTTTTTTTAATCATAAATCACTTTCTTCTCACCAAACCAAACACCAGCCACAGACCCAAGGTAGATTGGCCTTGTGTTGAATTGGATCTTGACTTGCAGATTTTGGGTCTTAATTTTAGGTAAGCTACTAAGCTTCTGTTGTTTTGACTGATTAATTGTTTACAGATTTGGGTCTTAATTTTGGTTAAGCTTGTGTTGTTTTGACCAATTAATTGTTTGTCAGCGGATATGGGTCTTGATTTTGGGTAAGCTTGTCCTGTTCTGACTGGTTTTTGTTTACGTATTTGGGCCTTGATCAATTGTAATTTTTTGATTAAAAAATAGAGTCAACCCTTTCTGTTCTTATGCCAATTTCCCGTTATCTTCCATTATCATAAAAGTGATATTGCCATATAATTGCTGCCTAATGCACAAAATTAAATTCACACAACTTTGCTGAAGCTGTATTATGTAAACTGGGCATGGCGACTACTGTTTACCATATTTGGCCTCAAAGAAATGCTCAGGTATACAGGGCATGTTAAATCTGAAGATGTCATTGTCATCTCCATCAAGTGGGATGTTAAAACTCGAATTGAGTTTTGCAAAAAGGTGAAGTTTTCACTGCAAAACAAAGACTTATGTCCAAATTGGAGCACCTCTTCTAAAGTTTTCAAGAACTGAAGATGATTTGCTGTTGGGTTTTGTTTGAAATTTCTTTGTAGTTCTTCTCTGATATTTTATATTGCTGCTATTTGTACTGGTTGTGCAGTGTACGAGAGGATCTGCTATTCTGCTGTCCTGTATTGCCTTGCGGTTTGCTATTGTTCGTGTGGTGCACAGTTGCACTGACTTGTAGAACATGTATTCATTTTTCTTTAGTAATGAATTATCTCTAATTCATCTAAAAAAAAATCACACTACATTCTTGCAGAAACAGAAAAAAGAGGAAGAGAGAGAAATCCTAAAGAAACAACCAGTTCTTGCTCCTTTGCTCCTCTTTGTCTTGCAACCATGGCTTGTTCCTCTGCTCCATCCTTATCGGTCCAAGCTGCTTTGCTCTTGAGTTTAGGCATTGCACTGGTCTTACCTCAATTAGTTGTGTGTGTTGCGACCATGACTCATTCCAAGGGCCCACAAAACTTTGATTCATCTTTATCAACCCCAACATTGTCATATGAATATGAGGTCTTTGTTAGTTTTCATGGAGCCGATACCCGCACAAGCTTTACTGCCTATCTCTTTGCTGCTTTAGACCGTAAAAGGATTGTTGCATATAGAGATGACAGAAACCTCCCAAGAGGGGAAGAGATTAGACCCGAGTTGTTGAAGGCAATTGAGACTTCAAGGATTGCAGTTGTTGTGTTCTCGAAAAACTATGCTACTTCGGATTGGTGCTTGGATGAGCTGGTGAAGATAATGGAATGCAAAAGGGTGTTCAATCAAAGCGTGCTGCCTATTTTCTATAATGTGTCTCAATCTGTGGTGCTAGAACAGAAGGGAGTTTTTGCAGAGGCACTCCTGAATGGCCCCGTAGACAAGGTGAACAATTGGAGAACTGCAATGACCGAGGCCGCAAATTTGGCGGGCTTTCATTTGGAACATCGGTAATATTGTATTACATATGCTTTCTTTTAATAAAATGATAAAATAAAATAAAAAGCTCACAGTTTATATAAAAAAAAAAAAAAAAAAGTATTTTGAAAAATATATATATATGTATAATCTATAATAATTTATATAAAACCGAAGCAAATTAACTTTTAATTAACCTTATGAAAGTTTGCTACATTAGCTCCAACCTTTGATTAACGTTATGAAATTTTTACTCAAAATTTTTTTGGGTTAGCTTTAATGGCCTCACAATTTTCACTTTAAAAAAGGGGGAAAAAATAGAATAGAATATATAGTACAATATGCAAATACAATTATAATAATTGCCTGATTAATGCTAAAATATATAGTTTTATATTATTATATACAAATGCAATCATAATAAATTTCTATTAATAATATAAATTTCATGTGACCAACTAGTTTTGGTATGAAGAGGGGAAAACACAATATGCTTTTAGTGTGCTAGACATCTTTATCGGCAGCATGACCCTAATATGAAAAGCTTGTTATAACTTTTAGCAGTTTAAGTTGACATGTGCAGATTTTTGAATGAATTTGTTAGAATAATGGTCTGGTGTAAAATTTTACAGAGTCTTAACTGTTAATGTGCTATTCTCTTAGAATAATGGTCTGATTGAATTGTGATTGACCTTATGCTTATGCTATATATAAATACTGTGAACTTGAAACTTTTATCATATATTTAGTCAAATATTTTTATTTGATTAAACTTTAAAACTCTTATCTATACTATAGCTGTTTATTTTATTAAGTTGTGTTGTTATATACCACAATGAAATTATCAAAACCATTTTTATTTTTAATCTTATGTTTTACTATTTATAGTAAACACCCTTGTTTTATGAATATGAAAAACTTTGAAATACTTTTAGCAGTTTAAGTTGACGTGCAGATTTTTGAATGAATTTGTTAGGATAATGGTCTGGTGTAAAATTTTACAGAATCTTAACTGTTAATGTGCTATTCTCTTAGAATAATGGTCTGATTGAATTTTGATTGACCTTATGCTTATGCTATATATATATACTGTGAACTTGAAACTTTTATCATATGTTTAGTCAAATATTTTCATTTGATTAAACTTTAAAACTCTTATCTATACTACTAGCTGTTTATTTTATTAAGTTGTGTTATTATATTCCACAATGAAATGATCAAAACCAATTTTTTATTTTTTATTTATTTTTATCTTATGTTTTACTATTTATAGTAAACACCCTTGTCTTGCTAATATGAAAAACTTTGAAATAATTTTAGCAATTTAAGTTGACATGTGCAGATTTTTGAATGAATTTGTTAGAATAATGGTCTGGTGATTTATTTATTTTTATCTTATGTTTTACTATTTATAGTAAACACCCTTGTCTTGCTAATATGAAAAACTTTGAAATAATTTTAGCAATTTAAGTTGACATGTGCAGATTTTTGAATGAATTTGTTAGAATAATGGTCTGGTGTAAAATTTTACAGAGTCTTAACTGTTAATGTGCTATCATTCTCTTGGAATAATGGTCTGATTGAATTTTGATTGACCTTATGCTTATGCTATATATATATATATATATATACTGTGAACTTGAAACTTTTATCATATGTTTAGTCAAATATTTTCATTTGATTAAACTTTAAAACTCTTATCTATACTACTAGCTGTTTATTTTATTAAGTTGTGTTATTATATTCCACAATGAAATGATCAAAACCAATTTTTTATTTTTTATTTATTTTTATCTTATGTTTTACTATTTATAGTAAACACCCTTGTCTTGCTAATATGAAAAACTTTGAAATAATTTTAGCAATTTAAGTTGACATGTGCAGATTTTTGAATGAATTTGTTAGAATAATGGTCTGGTGTAAAATTTTACAGAGTCTTAACTGTTAATGTGCTATCATTCTCTTGGAATAATGGTCTGATTGAATTTTGATTGACCTTATGCTTATGCTATATATATATATATATATATACTGTGAACTTGAAACTTTTATCATATGTTTAGTCAAATATTTTCATTTGATTAAACTTTAAAACTCTTATCTATACTACTAGCTGTTTATTTTATTAAGTTGTGTTATTATATTCCACAATGAAATGCTATATATAGTAAACACCCTTGTCTTACTAATATGAAAAACTTTGAAATAATTTTAGCAATTTAAGTTGACATGTGCAGATTTTAGAATGAATTTGTTAGAATAATGGTCTGGTGTCAAATTTTACAGAATCTTAACTGTTAATGTGCTATTATTCTCTTAGATTCAACCATGGGAGATCAGGTAGGACAAGCAGGGCTTTTTATTAGGAGGATCTTTATGTGTATGGATTAATCTCTAGTAAAATGTGTTTAAAATTATAAATGGCATATATTTAAGTTCTTCGAAAAATAATTGGAATGCTATTATTGTCAACTGAGATTTCTCATACATTCATGTGTTTGTTTGTCAATTATAAAAGCTGATTCTATATTGTAATTAATACAGAAATTAATTTTAACATATTTCATATTCTAGAATAGATAGCCAATAGAAGTATTCAATCACATGATTTTATTTTATTTTTATAACGCAAATCCCCCGAGGTGACTTTGTTGTTGTCATAGGTGTAATTTTTAAAATACTGAGTCTGGTGGTGCCTTTTATTCAGAGATTGAAAGTATTTCGATTGGTGGTGCAGTTACTATTGATTATGAAATGTGTTACCTTGTATTCTGTTACGTGTTGAGCAATGTTAAGTACCTACTTGGCCCTTATTGATCCATTTTCCTTATTTAGTTAATATGTTACTACAATTCAATAATACATAGTTTTGGTCTTTCAATGACTAGATTTTTATTGTTGGACGATGCTTCTGATCATTTTATAGCTGAATCCTCTCTCTTGTTTGTTTGTTTGTTTGTGGAGAACTCGAAAGGGCTTCCAAATCCACGATATAGGGGAGCATAAACTGTTGTGTGAGTTTGAGGAACTGACAGATGTTGATAGAGTGATTTTATTTATAAACTTTGGTTATTAATCATGATGATTTTTTCCTTTGATTTATTAAGATATTTCTATAATTTGATGATCAAATTTTAAAATCATATATAATTTGTGTGCGTATATTCAATAAAAAGGGGAAAAAATATTAAAGTATAATAAATAATTTACTAATTTGATACTTTATGTAAAAAAGAAAATGTATTTTGGCATTTCATTCCATTTTTCGTAGCCCATTTATTTTTATTTTATGATCACTAACTTCTATTCTTTTATATATAAAAAATGATTGTGGGTGCAGTCCGGAGCCAGAATTTATAGAAGAAATTGTCGAAATCATTAGGAAAATTCTATATGAGGAATCACCTACCAGTACCATTCCACCCTGTCGTCAGAACGATGTTCCTGGTCAATGCTCTTCATTAATTATCCCGCCAAAAGGTACTTTGTCGCGTCAAACTGCTATTGCCTTTGCCGAGCGGACCCACCTTTTTTTTTTTTTTTTTAATCCCCGGGCTGCGAACTTTTTGGCTAAGTACACATCAGGTCTCTACGACTTTCAACTCAAAATAATAAAATAAAATACCTTTGAAGTCCATTTTACTATTTCTTCATGCTGTTACCTAAAAAGTCTTCGTAATCCCGTCAAGAGGCAGTGGTCCCGTTTTACGCGAGTTCTTCGTCTCCAATTGGTACAAACAAAGCTGAATCGTCCCTTAGACGCCATTGCAAGTGAATCCCATTCCTCGTCCGGTCGATTCATCCCTCTCCCTCCTTTATTCATCGCCATTGCTCGTTGTCATCCTCTTTTTCCGAATCTTGATTTCTGTTCTATTTACCGAATTTCTTCTCCTTCGCACAATTCAATTCTGTCTTACTCTGTTTTTTCGTCTGTCCTTAATTTGTCTCACTTTCAGTTAACTTTTATTTTTGTTTTTTTGTTTTTTTTTGTTTTTCAGTTAACTTTTTGTTTTGTTTTGTTTTGTTTTTTGTTTTTTGTTTTTTTAAGAAGACCATTGTTATTTTTTTTTTTTTGATAATCAGAAGACCATTGTTATTGTTTCTAAGTCAGGGGGTCCTATTTTCCAAAAAAAAAAAGAAAAAAAAAAAAAAAAAAAAAAAAAAAAGAAAGAAAAGGTCAGGGGGTCCAATGCAATAGCAAGTATCTGTAATCTCTTTTATTAGCTCATGAAGGACAGTTTCTTGTATCGTGTTTTTTTTTAGTCTGACATTTGTTAAAATTAAGAACGTGCACTTTTTTTTTAGTATGATGATTGCATAATTGCATAATTTGTGTTGGTTAGAGAAATTGTCATCTTATTTTGTTACTGCTGTTCAGAAGTAGTTCTTTGGGATCCACCCCTCCCTTTGTGAAAATATGCAACACTTCTTCCCCTTCCACCTATATGCTAGGACAACCAATTTTATAGTTATCAATTATTATCGTATGTATCACGTGACTCATTGCATGATCCATATATATATATGGAAGGAGATATGGAAGCTATTTAGAGTTCTGTTTCTTTCATCGTTTTGTACATGAATTAATTGCTACATTATTATAATCTTTAGTAGAAGTTGAAACAATAGCTCATGCATTTGGTGGAGTGAGTACTCTAATCAATCATTCAAACAAAGCTTTAAAACAAGTTTAGGACTCCTTACAAAATTAGCAAATTGGGGCATCTATCGCAACAAGAAGAAGATCTAGATTTAAAAGTAGCTAGGTCATATACAATACTAAGCCACCTATATTCAAACTATATATATTTTATTTTCTCATTTCAATTTGTGAAATCTTGGATTCAACTTCTTGTGGATGAGATTTGTTTTCATATGTGAGGCGGTAAATTAGCAAGCCTGGAAATAAAATCTCATTCTTAAGAAATTCGGCTGAGCCTATCTAAATAAAATTGGTTCAAACTTTGGTAATTCCTATTGGTTGTTGCTGGCAATTCATCCTATATTTGCAATTGGTATTGTACAAGGGACATGGAATCAAGTCATTTCTGGCACGTCAACTCGTGGAGTACCTTGAAAGTTTATTTGACACAAATATTTGGTTGTTCCAATTCAAATAAGATGATCTCGATGATAACAATGTGGTTTCTCAGTACGAAAGAAAATTCTGGACAAAATTACAATATCTTTCAATTGTTCTCTGTAAAATAAAATTATATCTTGAGAATATTGATAGCATGACATGTGCTTTTTGTCATACGTACACGTGTGCTTTCGAAGATTTTCATTTCATCCTTTACCACTTCCTTCACCTCAAATTATATCTTGAGGGTATTGATAGCCCGACATGAATTTTGAATTTTCATTTTCTTTTGTTTAATTTGAACCTTAGAAACGAATTCTTTTGTTCAATACCGGCAAAATGTAACCATTTCGAGATGAATTATAAATGTATATAGGGTCTGTTTGGATAAAACTTATTTACTGAAACTGAAAATTGAAACCACTGTAGCAAAATAATTTTTAAATGTGTGAATAGTGCTATAAAATTTATTTTTAATGAAAATGTTGATGAAAAATGAAGTTTGTGGGTCCATGAACAGTGCAAAAATGCACTATTCACGGAAGACTTGGTTAAAAGTTGTGGCTATTGTTCATGAACAGTGCATGAATAATAGCCGTAACTACTTAAGTCCCACAGAAACATGGCTTGAAAAAAAAAAAAAAAAAAACACGTAGACGCAAAACTCAAAACATGAATCCAAACCCACACATAGTATAACTTGACTTGCTTTTTGTTGGCAAGATGTTTAGCCCATTCAATACTCAATTTTTCTCAAACCCTACAATTATGATCAATTTGCAAAAACTATTTATTCCATCAAATTTGAAATTGAGCTTTTTATGAGAAAATTATTATGCAACCATAAAATTTCTGCTCAAAATTATGTTATTGTCTTTTACTTGTTTTTTCCTTTTGTTTGGGCAAAATCCCTCTTTAAGAGAGAGAGAGAGAGAGAGAGAGGCTTAAGTTATACCTAGTATAACTTTTGTGAATACAAGGAAGTTGACCCAACGCTTTACTTTCTAGGCCCATTACGAGGCGATAATGGCCATGCATGGCAGGGCAACTAGAAGCTAAGGAGTTCAAGGCTAACCCGATTGGGGTTTTATTATGGGGTTAGGCTTTTGGTAATTTTCTACTAAATGGAAATTTCAGGTTTTGGATTCATGGGTTGAAAGTTTGGATTTATATGAGTAGTGGGTTTTGGGTTTTAGATGGTGGAGGTTGTGGGCTTAGGCTTATTTGGTAGAATTTGGGCAACGGACTTTGGGTTTGAAGTTGGTTGGTAATTATAGGTATAAGATTAGGTTGAAGCCCTACCCTAATAAGAGGAGGGTTTTGTGGGCTTTGTTTTAGCAGCATAACCCAAGACAATGGCCTTTGGATTTGAGGTCTTACTTTTTAGGTTGTTTGCCTGGCTAATGTTTGGTTGCTTGTGGGGCATGCAGGGTTTCCAAATGAGTTTCTTTTTAGGTTGGGCTTGAGCTTGGGATCCAAGCATGGTTGTTAGAAATTAGGATTGGTGAGAAGGTCCCACAAGTTAGATCAATGGAATTTCCAAATCCTCTATTAAGTTTGGAACTAGCAATTTCTTAAAATAAAAATATCATTATTTGTTAGAGTTCCTACAAAGAAGCAAAAGAATGAAAATAAATTTTCTTGTACATCTAATTTCTCAAAAAAGAGAGCCTTTGGCTCAATTTTCACAAAAAAATATGGAACAAAGTTTATTCCAAATTAGTTTAATGAGAAATTCTTTAAATTTCTCATATATCTCTTGTTTTGTGTTGTGTGAATTTTTGGAAATCTAACTGTTGAATTTCATGTTTATTGTGTTTTTTAACATGCATATCAAATTTTGTTCAAATCGGATGTTATTTACTATTTGATCAATAAACTATTTTTTTTTTTTTAAACAAATTTAGATCACAAAAACTTGAAATTTTAATATTTGTTTGATGACATAGTAATTGATCTTTGATCTTCTTGGAATTTTGCAAGCATGAATGATATAATAAGAACATGCAATCCAAAAGCTAGATTTACAAAATTCACGAGCATTATAAAAGATATATGGGGAGTTTGAAGGATTTCTCTTCAAACTAGTTTGGAGAGGACTTTTGTTAAAAGTATGGGTCTTTGACTCATCCTCGAGATTAAATAAAGGGTCTTGTTAAAAATATTGGTCTTTGACTTATCCTTAAGGCATTTTGTAATTTAGGAAAGCTTTAATACTAATATCATAGAAATATAAAAAGTTGTAAAGAAACTAAAAAAGTAAATTTTTTTTTTCATAAAAGGTTTCTAAAAATTTTTTCCTAAACTAATATCCTTCGGGTATCCATTAATTTTTCTTTTAAATAAATTATTTCAGTCAAAATAAAATTAAGTCAAAACTTAGTCAAACGCCAAGTATTTGACATAGATGTCAATTTAATTAAGAGAAAGTCCTTAAAGTGGACAAATTTTTTTTTTGAGTACTTTAATTAAATGTAAATTAATAAAACCTTAACTTAAGAACTAAGAATTGGCTTGACCCCACCTAGGCTATATGGCCAAAAAAAAAAAGTAATATTTAGGTGTAGCCACAAATAAATTAAAACTCGGTGATGGAGGTGGATTTTCAGATTAGTGGTGGTGGTGGTGGATTTTCAAATCAGTTGTGGTGGTGGGATTTTAGATCAAATTGGTGGTGAAGGTGGATTTCAGAGCGGTGGTTGTAGTGGATTTTTGTTTCAATTGAAAGCTCCCTTCTTTTTTTTTTTTTTTTTTTTTTTTTTTTTTTTTTTTGTGCTTTTAGATTTGCTTGCTCGATGCTTGTGGGTTTTGTGTGGATTTTTCTTTGTCGTGGTTGCGGGGTGTTGCTGTGCTGGTGAGATGGTTTGTTGCTGTGGTGGTGGGGTGGGTTGTTGCCGTGGGTCTATAGGTTCATGGTGGTGGGGGTTTACCATGGTGGTTGGGGTGGGTTTTACTGTGGTGGGTATATGGTGGCATTAGTTTGTGGTGGCAGAGGAGGCTGTGGTGTCTGTGGTGGTTTTTTTGTTTTGGGTTTTTGGTGGTGATTTGTGGTTGTTGTGTTTGGTGGTGTGGGTGATTGTGGTGGTTGTTTGGTGATGGTGGTGGTGGCTGAGTTTCAGTGGTTGGCTTGATCTGGATTGTTTTGTTTTGGGTTTGGGTTTAGGGATGATGAAAAAGAGACATAGAGAGAGAGAAAAGAGACATAGGAGAGGAGAGAGAGGGGGTAGTTTTATATTTATTTTATTAGGAATTTTATATTATTTTATTTCAATGTATGTAAAAATAGAAATTGGGATGTTGAAAGAATTGTAAAATGAGATGACAAAATAGATAAAGTAAGTTTTTATGGTCTAAAATAAAACTTTTTTGGCATTCCAGATTAATGTTTTTAGAGAATTCGCATCCAGAATGCTAAATGCCATATCTTGCTTTTATTTAGCATTTGTCCCTCAAAAAACCTCCCACATCCGGAATTGCAAAATCCAACAATTGTAAATTTTTTTACAGTCTTGCTACAGTGCCATTCTACATGTAGAATGGCACTGTAGCAAGATTGTATAACTTTAAAAATATGGGTCTTTAACTTATCCTTGAGATTAAATAAAGGGTCTTGTTAAAAATATGAGTCTTTGACTTATCCTTAACGCATTTTGTAATTTAGGAAAGCTTTAATACTAATATGATAGAAATATAAAAAGTTGTAAAGAAACTAAAAAAGTAAATTGCTTTTTTCCATAAAAAAATTTCTAAATTTTTTTTTTAAAACTAATTGTGGGGCCAGGAAATCGTACAGCCACGGCCCACTCTAAGCCAGGCCCAAATGGCCCAGTCCGAGGAGGGATGACTACCCAAGGCCAATTTGGGGAGCAAACCCTTCTTTGGATCCACGCCGAGAATCCCCTCGTCCTCGGCATACTAAGGATAACTGTAGGGGAGGGGGGGACAGACTCAGAGCCAGTTGTCACCTCAGCACTTAATACGTTCACCTAACCCTTCTGGCCGCATTAATGGGGATGCAACCCCCAGGCAGGGCTACATCGATCAGGGTGAACCACTTGAGCACGGATACGACTTCTGATGGGACAGGCGGCCAGAGGAGAGGCCAATGAATGATCAACAGGAAGAGGAAAAGAGTAATATATAAGAGAGACAAGCAAAATGTATAAGGGGGATGTTTTTTGGATGGAAAGGAGGAAAAAAGCCTCCTCGGCCATGGGCCGAGGAGCATCTCCTAGTTGTAAATTATTCTAAGTGTTTCTTCAATAAAAGGAAAAGATGTTCATGCTTCTAAGACGCCGGTCAGCGCCTAAACCTTCAACCTACTCTCTACAAATTTATTATTCTGGGTTTGTTGGGCCTATAACCAATCTCTTTTGGGCTTAGGCTACAAAAATCGACCCTACAATTGGCGCCGTCTGTGGGAAGGATTAGTGCACCGGTCGGCGCAACAGGCAACGTTTCTAAGTAATCGTTCTATGAAAGGTCGGTGGTGATGCAAAAAAAAAAAAAAATCACAGAAAGATAATAGTTTAAGACAAAAGATTCAACATCAAAGAAGGGGAGCTTGGTATTATTTCATAAAAAGAAAAGTTACAGATTACAATCAGAGGCTCAGGCAGGCGTGCTTCACAACTATTCCTACCAGCTAGTTCTACAATCAGAGGCCCAGGTGGACCCACCCTAAAACTAGCTGGAGGGAAGTATCAACCCGTGCTTTTATTGGCATCAAGAGAATGGGAGAACTTGACACTAAAAGCAGGGAAGGGGGAGGGCCAGCTTCTTTCAAGGCCACCAACAACTCCTTTCTAGGAACGGCGGAGCTTGAACAAAGTGAGGAGCAGATGTAGGCGCACCGGGACACCCTCCCTCATGATGTTCCCTCCATTCTCTCCAGCCCTCACGAGCGTTGGCCATTGGAGACGGCAACACTCGGGCACCGGCCATGACATGAATTCACACATCTCCTCCGTCGGGGGTGCGCTCTGAGGAGAGACATTAGGTACTCTAACGACATTCCGCCGAGCCACCATGCGTGGCACCATCGGGGTTACGCCTAAACTCTGCCGCACCGGAAGCCCAGTGGGGGCTGCGGCCACAATGGCTCTTGGCACGGATGTCCTCACACCCGCCCAAAGCCGCCCCATATCTACTGACTCCAGTCACAAATTTCGGCGAGGTTATTAAAGGGGCTGGGGGAGCTGAAGAGGTGTGTTCTTTCTGTTTGTGTTGGAAGGTTCATGGTGTGTGAAGAAACCTTCCCCCCGAAGAGTCTTATATAGGGGATAAATGTTGGTGAGAATTAATTCACGCAGAATTCGAAAAGAGAGTTGTCAACAGTGCTAGTTATGAGGCCACCAATTTCCAAGGGGACCGTAGATCGTTGGATTCGTGTTAATTCACGAGGACATTAATGAGGGCGCGTCTCGCGCACCGAAACGTCAAGCGCGGAACACGAACGGCCAAGGGACGCTTTGTAAGTGAGGGAAATGGGGGCTCGAGCTGGAGGCGAGACCAGCGCCACGTGTAAGATCAAAATCTGACTCAGGGAAGAATCATCTCCAGTAGAGCGATCCGAAGACAAACCCCTGCTTACAGAGAAATGAAAGCGTTAGACAGAACCAAGGCACTGCATGGTCCTCGGACTCAGGCCTATGGGGAAACTACTCGCTCCTCTATACCTGGGTACTAGACAGAACCAAGGTATTGCATGGTCCTCGGACTCAAACCTATGGGGAAACTAGATACTTACAGAGAAATGAAAGCGTTAGACAGAACCAAGGCACTGCATGGTCCTCGGACTCAGGCCTATGGGGAAACTACTCGCTCCTTTATACCTGGGTATGTGGTGGCAGAGGAGGCTGTGGTGTCTGTGGTGGTTTTTTTGTTTTGGGTTTTTGGTGGTGATTTGTGGTTGTTGTGTTTGGTGGTGTGGGTGATTGTGGTGGTTGTTTGGTGATGGTGGTGGTGGCTGAGTTTCAGTGGTTGGCTTGATCTGGATTGTTCTGTTTTGGGTTTGGGATTAGGGATGATGAAAAAGAGACATAGAGAGAGAGAAAAGAGACATAGGAGAGGAGAGAGAGGGGGTAGTTTTATATTTATTTTATTAGGAATTTTATATTATTTTATTTCAATGTATGTAAAAATAGAAATTGGGATGTTGAAAGAATTGTAAAATGAGATGACAAAATAGATAAAGTAAGTTTTTATGGTCTAAAATAAAACTTTTTTGGCATTCCAGATTAATGCTTTTAGAGAATTCGCATCCAGAATGCTAAATGCCATATCTTGCTTTTATTTAGCATTTGTCCCTCAAAAAACCTCCCACATCCGGAATTGCAAAATCCAACAATTGTAAATTTTTTTACAATCTTGCTACAATGCCATTCTACATGTAGAATGGCACTGTAGCAAGATTGTATAACTTTAAATAATATTTTATTCTCTCATATGTATTACTTTTCTCTCTCTCTTTCATTTTTCCTTATCTGCGTGGGTCTTCACGTGGGTCAACAAAATCCAGTTCCTTCAAGATTCTCAGCGATGAATCCGCTTCCTTCGAGCTTCAACAAGATTGAGCTACCTAGCGGCGAATTGAGCAATCTAGTGTTCATAAATTTTTGTTATGTTTGTGGGTGAAGATTGTGTGGCTTCGCAGTGGTTAGCGATGAAGATTGCGGTGGGTTAGTGTTGGGTTACATAGGTTGTGTGGGTCAGGTGGGTTGTGATTTTTACGGGAGTGGGTTTTGGGTCGGTAGGTGGCGGTGGTGCTGTGTGGTGGTTGTTATAGTGGGGTTTGGGTTTGTTGTGATTTGCTAGGTTGATTTGGGTGGCGTAGCAGTGGTGGGGTGGTGGTTGTGTTGTTGATAATGGTGGTGCAACGGCTTGGGAAGTGGTGTTGTTGATGATGGTGGTGGGAGGTTTTGTTGATGATGGTAGTGGCAAGTCATGGGTCAGGTGGTGGGTTTGGATGGTGTAGGTCAGTTGGTGGCTACGTGGTGGGTCATGTGGAGGTTATGGGTTGTGTTGTGGTGTGGGTTGATTTCAATAGGTGTGATTTTGGTGGGCAATTACGTGGTCAATGGATGCAGCGGCGTGGGTCTGGTAATGCAACAATTTGGGCGATAGGTGCAATAGCGTGGGTCTGGTGGTGTAGCAACATGGGCAGGTGGTTGCGCAGCTTAGGTCTCATGGCTGGTGATTGGAAAGTTTTGGGTGGATCAGTTGGTAGTTGTGTTATTGATGGTTGGGTTGATTTAGGTTTGGGAGGTGGTAGTGTTGTTGATGGTTGGGTTGAGTTTTTGTGTTGATGGTTTATTTGGAGTTTGTTTGAGTTTCTGTGCTGAGGGTTTTGGGTCTTCACGATGGTGATGGAGGTGATGAGAGAGAGAGAGAGAGAAAGAGAGAGGGGAAGAGAGACAAAAATTAGAGAGAGACATAAATAATATTTTATTGTGTAAATATATTATTTTAATATATTGTATAAGAAAATAAAAGTTGAGATGCTGAGTGTATTGTAAAATGATATTGTATAATTGATAAAGTAAATTTTTTAAATGGTAAAATAGAATAGATTAAAAATATGAGATGTGAATGCTCTTTTATATTTGGTGAAACTACACTATTGGTCTCTGAAATTTACTTTGTGTGCGCAATTGGTCCCTCAAGTTTGAAGCGAGCACAATTAGTCCCTTAAGTTTTAAAACTGAGTTGTGTTGGTCCTTTTACTAACTACTGTTAACGGTGTTACTTACGTGGCTAACGGAACAATGACTTGACACTTTTTTTTTTTTATTTTTTTTTTTTTTTGTTTTTTTGATAAACTGTGTTGGGGTTTTGGGTCTTCACAGTGGTGATGAGAGAGAGAGAGAGAGAGAGAGAGGGGAAGTGAGACAAAAATTAGAGAAAGACAAATAATATTTTATTGTGTAAATATATTATTTTAATGTATTGTATACGAAAATAAAAGTTGGGATGCTGAATATATTGTAAAATAGTATTGCATAATTGATAAAGCAACCTTTTGGAATGGTAAAATAGAATAGACACATTCATAATAGACATAATCATTTAAAGAACAAGTTTATCTAATTCAAGGGTTTCAACCTTACCCAAAAACTCTCTAATGCGTCTGTGAAGCAACATCATTTACCAAGCAGAAGTAGAATTATTGCCTATGGTTAGAGTGCCTCATATTATAGTGTGATCGTCCATTGCAAACAAAAATTTCTACATAATTTGTAAAATTATGCAAAATTCCTTTGTATTAAGCCCATGTCCTTGCTTAGTATCATAATTTCATAATTGTCTCAAGATATGACTAGTAAAATGCCCATGACGAGCAAACATTAGGGTACATTAGGGTTATGAGTAAAGCCAGACAATATTTTTCATAATTAGTGAGTTGGTAAGTTGTTAATGATTTTTATATGAATCATTTACTAACTTGACTATTGTATACTGTTAATAACTTATTAACTTGGTATTTGTGAAATATATTTTGAAAAATATTGTGACTTGAAACTTATTGTAAGGTCACACTACAAACATTAAGGGAGATCAAAAATCTACTTTCATACATATATTGTAGCACATAGCCACATACATACAATAGTAACCAAAATTGAATGGTTACTAACTGACGAGCGGTTAGCAAGTGCATATATATTTCTTCTAGAATTATTGATATATCACACACTTGCATTGGATTGCTAAAGAATGACCCCATAAACATGAGAGTATCTCATGAAATAGTCTCATGGGACATTTTTCTCACAATATGTGAAACCCACACATGTGAGAAATGTCTTATAAAACTGTCTCATAAGATAATTTTTCTACAATTGAGTGATGATTTATATTGAAAGTAGAAAGCAAGAAGACATTTCAAGAGTTACTAGCCTAAGCACAATTTTAAATTCAAAGTAAAAAAAGGAAAGCTTAAAGCAATTGCATCGGTGCTTCTAAAATTTTCTGTTTATTTTACAAAAAGAATCTATTTTTTCTATTTTACACCACCACTTTTATAAATCACTCACATCAGTTTATCTATTCTTCACCCTCTTTTATTTAAATAATTATTTTATATTCTTTTTTTTTATTATTTCTAACAACCCACATCAAAACACACTTTACTCTCTCTCTCTCTCTCTTTCATGGTCACTTTTCTTTCTTTTTCTTCTTTCTTCCCTCTTTCTTTACCGGTCAATTTTTTCTTCTTCCTCCCCTCTTTCTTTACCCGAAAACCCCATAAACAAACCTCGAAACTCCATAAACAAACCTCAAAACTTCACTTCGCACAAGCCCATGTCAATCCTAGTCAATTTTCAGCATTTTTAGACAAACTAGGGATGTACTATGGGATATACAATCAAGATCTCATATTACAATGGTCTAATCAAATCAGGAAGAGAAGACATGAAAAAGTCTATAAGGCAAAACTCCATTCTAGCAAAATATGAAAAAAAGAAAAAAGAAAAAAGACTTAATCTGACCGTTCACGACCCTCAAAATATGATCAGTTCACGACTTCAGTTGTTTTTTGAGCTGTGTACGATTATGTAAAAGAGTTGTATGTAAATTTTCTCTCTTTTCCTACAAGGCTACCACTAACTCAGATCTCTATATTCTCCCACTTTCCCTCTTTTCATTTTTTTCCCCAGATTAATGACCCCAATTTACACTATATATATAGTAATTGATTTTTCGAAACTTTTTATGAGAAAATAAAAAAATAATTGACTTTTTTTTTTTTTTTTTTTACAGATTTTTATATTGTCCATAAAAGTTGTATAATTTTTTTGTCTAAAATGGTTTATTAACAAATACCCTAAAAGCAAGCAATATAAGTAATAAAATAAGAGAACAATATGGAAATAAAGTGATAAACTAATGAATAACACTTTCAAATGGAAAAACCACTATGAGATAATGTAAATGGAGTCAATATTATGTTGAAGGCTGTTTCGGTTTGATCAGTAAGATGCAATATTTTGATACCAGTTGATATCGAGGTGTACTATTTCACGTTTACCGCTAATTTTATATATATATATATATAGATAAGTTTATTTATTTGTATATTCATTAGTAAAAATTTATATCATTTATTAAAAACGTTTAAAATTATATATATATATATATTTTTTTTTTTTTTTGGAGAAGAAGTTTATATATATATATATATATATATTTTTTTTGGAGAAGAAGTTTATATCTCATTTAATATGCTAATTTCTAACTAAAATGTCAATTTACTGATAATAGTAGACAATTTATGTTCATGTACTTAAATGATACTCTAATAATAATAAATTAAAAAAGAAGAAGAAGAAGCAAACCTGAGGCTTGTTCTGTGTATTTATAATGCCATAGTGGTATTCTAAATAATAACAATAACAATAACAATAAAGAAGAAGAAGAAGAATAGTTTTGTTAAGCGGTGCTTTTGTTTTCTCGTTTTTAGCCTCCATCTCTACTGCCACACTCACCATCATCAATATGATGCTTCTGCCATAGTGGTATTCAATAACATGGCAGTGGCAATAGCTAGAAACTATAATTACTATTTGTACTTATAGTGAAGGGAACAAAAATGAAAAAGTTGTATTCATAAATATCAGCTTGACAACATTAACTTCGGCTTGAGAGATTAGTTGAGTACATAAATTATTTGTAGGTAAAATGAGAGCAATTGTGTTACAACCTAGGAATTATAACAAAGAAGACTTTGCAAGTTGTGCAGACTGGGAAGAGGAGAGCTGAGACTGAAAAGAAAGTAATTCAGAATTCGAGGTGCTTTGCAAAAACGTGAAAGGGACAAAGTAGATGCAGTAGGTTTCAATGAAATAATACCCGAAATATATAGACAGTCTTTGTACAAAACAAAGCTATCACACTAACAATACTGCGAAGAAGAAACCTAAATGAGCGGCAGATTTCAATTGTGAATAGCTTATTCGAAATTTTGTTGAAAGTGGATTAAAGTATATTGTCATACTAATAGTGTACTAAAATATTGGTGAGTAAAAAAGTAACGCAAGTTTAGTTAGGTTTAACACCATAAACATGTGGAGGAAGACCTTCTATCCACACCATTAAATCATTAATATGTCTCGCATGTTTAGTTAGATTATAAGTTACAGAATTTTCCAATCGATGATATGTGAGAAAATAACATCTTTAAGGGTATCTGTAAAGGAGTTTGCAAAAATGAACAAATGTGTAGAAGGCTAAAGATTCATCCTCACTTCTAAGGCTTTGATGAATTCGATAGATTTGTTGAGGCAATTGGCATCAATGTTTAATCGAAAATGCTAGAGTTACAAAAAATTTTAAATTTTTTTTTTTTCATACAAATAGTTGATATTGTGAGTGATTATTAGTAAGTAAAAAAAAAAATGATATAAGTAATGAGCTCAAATGAGAATCAATAAAAATTTGTCGCATCAACTTTGTGTAAAAATATTGTTAAAATTTTTGTGTTTATAGTTGTGGGGTCCCGAGGACCGAAGATGGGAAGTGTAGTTGTAGCTTTCAGTTGTTCATCTTGAAGAAGTGCCCATGGCCCGAGGAGTGACATGGTTCGAAGATGGAATGGGAAGTAACAGAGCATCCTTAGGAGATGTAAAGGATGGAGAAGGGTGTCTCATGGGTTGAATGGGGTTTTTGTAGGAAGCTTTTTCTAAGGGTCTCACATGATCCTCCGCATTAAATGGTGGGCAATAGGTTTATCAGCTGCATTAATGAGGAAGAGACTTGAACAGTGGATCCACAACTTAGCGGCTCCTTCCACCACCTTCACAAGGAGTCTAAAGGGACAAATGTCTTGAGGAGATTTGGGAAATGGACAGATGGAGGGTTGGGATTCAAGAGGCTATGGAGTATATAAAGGAAAAAGGTTCTCAAATTTGTGGGGAGGGGGGGGGGGGAAGCAAAACTTAATAATAAGAGGAGAAAGAGTGAACAGTATATGTAACCATCAAGAACAATTGTCCTCAGGCAATGTTGTAAAGAACACTTCATTTATTCAATCTTCAAGCCTTTAGTCTTTATCTCCCTATTTGTGTCCTTGGACGAAGCCCACACTTGTTCTTCCCACTCTCTACACAAATCTCTATTGTTTTGGGCTGGATTTAGGACCTACAATATCACTGTTATAGGTGGGCTTGGGCTGCCTAATTTCTTGTTCTTATAATTGGCATCGTCTATGGGAAAAAGTTTTTGTTGAGGCTTTGCTTCGTTGAGTTATGGTCAACCTGGATCACACCAAGGAAGAGTTTGTGGCTTCACAGAAGGGAAACCCAGTTGTTAATTTGGAGCAAAGAAGGGATAGACATCATAGTCCTAGTGTGGTGGTAGAGTCATACCATACAGAACGTACTAGGCGGAGTCATTCAAGGTCAGGGAGTCAGCTGTTCCATGATCGTTAGATGCGAAAGTTGCAACGTGAGATAGACCACCTGCGTGAGAAGCTGAGGCATAGGGAACATGACAGAAGGAGCCCATCACCCCCATCAAGTGATGAATCAAGCTCATATCGCCAAAGGTCCAAAACTTTGTCCAGGGAATCTTTCTCGGTCTCCTCCCATCAGGATAGGAGGGACAAGAGCAGATCTAGGCGCCAGTGGGGGCCATTACATCAGGGCATAGGGAGCAATGCGATGAGTAAGGCACTTCAGCAGATTTCTAAGTCACCCTTTGGTTAGAGAATTAACAAAGCC
Organism: Quercus suber; assembly: GCF_002906115.3. Lineage (NCBI taxonomy): Eukaryota > Viridiplantae > Streptophyta > Magnoliopsida > Fagales > Fagaceae > Quercus > Quercus suber. The sequence goes on from NW_027070191.1 coordinate 62,677, forward strand.
AAGCTTCCCATTGGTTTTCACAGCCAACTTTAACTGTTTACAATGGGAGGACTGACCCCGTAGAGCATGTGAGCCACTTCACTCAGAAGATGGCAATTCATTCTAGCAATGAAGCCCTTATGTGTAAGGTTTTTCCTTTCAACCTTAGGCCAATAGCTATGTGGTGGTTTGATGCTTTGGAAGAAGGGGTCAATAAGGTCATTTGAAAAGTTGACAAGGGTGTTCGAGGCTAGATTCATAACATGCAGTAGAGTCCTTAAGCCAGTAGATTCCCTTCTGTCCATGACAATGAGGGAGGGAGAAACTCTGAAGACTTATTCGTATAGGTACTGGGAAATGTACAATGAGATAGATGGGGACTTTGAGGATGTGGCAATAAGAACCTTCAAGGTAGGGCTCCCTACGGAGCATGAGTTGAGGAAGTCATTAACAATGAAGTCTGCTTTGAATATGTGCCAGTTGATGGGTCGCACAGATAAGTATAAACGAGTGGAAGAGGATCAAATACAGGGAAAGGGTAAAGCCAAGATATTCCCAGAAAAAAAAAAAAAAAAAGGATCCTCGAGGAGAAGGATATAATAATAATCGTCCCAGGAGGGACTTCCCCAATCAGATGCCAGCTACGAGGGCTCAAGTGGTTATCTCGCTGTTCAAGGAACCAGTTTATCAGATACTGGATAAGATAAAAAAGAGCCTTACTTCAAGTGGCCCAATAAGATGGGTGGAGATTCATCTAGGAGGAACTAGAGCCTTTATTGCAACTATCATCAAGACAAAGGGCACACAACAGAGGACTGTAGAACTTTGCGAGATCACTTGAATCAATTAGTGAAGACAGGGAAACTTGGTCAGTTCTTGTATCAGCCTACGGGTTAGTATGGGCATTCGGGAGCTAGGTTTCAGAAGGATGGAGCTCCTTGGCCGACCTTGGGCACTATTAATGTGATTTTTGCCAGGCCTAGAAACGATCTTGGGGCCTGTTCAGAGGTGACGTCGGTGGTTGAGGGCCCTAGTTTAGACGATCAGAGTCAGGCTCCCAAGAAATTGAAGATGGCAATTATCCCTACCTTGGGTTTCTTAGAAGAGGATAAAATGGGAACGCTCCAACCACATGATGATGCATTGGTGGTCACTATAAGAATTGGTGGTTATGATGTAAAGTGGGTGTTGGTTGACCAGGGAAGCAGGGCAAAGATCATGTACCTTGACTTGTATAGAGGTTTCTTTTTTATTTTTTATTTTTTTCTTTTTCATAATGATATTACTTTGAATGATTACATTAGTAGAACCTAATAACTAATTATCACATTATACAAGCTGGTGTGAACTTAAAAAGCTCCAAGAGATACACCTCAGCTACAATAATTTTGAAGGGAGACTAACTTCATGCATGGCGAACTTGACATCACTTCACATATTGGATCTTTCTAACAATTACTTCAAAAGAAAATACGGAAAATACGGGTCGCCCTACCTAAACTGACCCAACCTACAACCCAATTAACATGACCCGTTTCTTATATGTTTAAAATGGCCCATTTTGACACAGACATGCTTTCAACTCAAACCCGATTGACCTAACCTGAACTGCACACCTGTTTTGCCACATCTATAAGATTCTCTAATTGACTTTAGGCATGCTTATTTATCATTATGAAAGAGAGCATATATTAATAATTGAAAATCTCCCTTATTCATTATAAGGAATTATCACCTTTAAAACATCTCATTTGAAGTGTCTTATTTAAAAGTGTGAGCTTAGTTAATATGTCCCATTTAAAAGTGTGGTGTTTATTTATTTATTTATTTTTTAACGTACTTTCCCCAATTGCTTCTCCAAATGTTTTAGTTTATATTAATAAAATAGAAATATATTCTCGTGGTAGTTGGTTGGAATGTCACCGTGGATGCCAAGTCATAATCTAGTCTTCTCAAGGATTTTAGAAGAAAGCACATGAATATAGCTTTTTTTTTTTGTTTCTAAACAAACTGATGAACATAGAACCTTAGAAAAAAAAACAATCCAAACATTAATCAGGCTTGGAACTTAGTTGGTTTGGGCTTTAAACAAAAATGAGCTTGGCCCAACCCATGAACATGATTCTACATTCCTAACAAATAGGAGTAAACAAAAGCTCAGCTAAGTGAAAAGGCAACTCATAACTGTCAACAATCTAAGGAAATTTTTATCTGGAAGCACATTTCGGCATATAGGTTAATTTGTCAAAAAACAAAGTTGACACAAGTCATCGTGGTTGGTAGAAATTGGAAAGACACGAAGTCTTCGACTATTGTAGTCTAGCTAGGTCTTCTCCAATAATGCAAGTATTATCCAAGAAATCACAATATAAGGTGCAGGCTAGGGAAAGCACCACTGACCCCAAGTCCTTGGCGTCTTTGTTAAGTTTAGCTGTTTAGGTCTTCCTAAATAATGCAAAATTTGTATATTACTAGTGGTGGGTGCAACTTTTTTGCCTGTTGAACGAAGACCAATCTTATAAAAAAACAAACAAGAGGAAAAAGGAGAATGATTAGAGTCCTTGAAATACTAACATATCATCTAATCAATGACTTACAGGGTGTTTGGTACATGCACTTAAAAATACATGTTTTGTTGTTTGAAAACATGTGTAGAAATACGTGTGAGTGAAAAAATGTGTGTAAATACGTGTAATGTTGTTTAAAAACTGAAAACATATGTTTGAGTTGCCATACAAAACAGGGCCTTACTCATTTGATTTTTTCCTTGAAATAATGAGAGATGAGAAATTGTTCAAAACTGTCCTTAGAATAGCTTTATGAAACACGCTTTGCATTATATAAATCTCTAGCCTCTTCTTGATTTTAGGTAAATTCTCAAATAATGCAATGCTCTTAATACCAAGGGCAGAGGTTAGTCATCACTAAACATTATCTAAGAAGAAAGCACTGGACACACCAACAAAGTCTTTGGCTTCTTGTTGAGGGTCTTCTAATTGCAAAATTATTGGCGAGAGGAAACAAATAACAGAAGTCAATGGTTATCACCACAAAGAACTAACGTGCAAACGGACTCAAAAGGGGTCGGAGTATAACCAAAAATTAAAAAAAAAAAATTTAAATAAACATCCATATGGTATTAATAAACTATCAACCAAAACAAACAGAAAAATCATTGTTTCTTAATATATTAAGAATTGAAGATGTTTCTTAATACATAACACTATTGTTTCTTAATACACTACAATTAAGAGAGTCAATTTCATACCAAAAGCTATTTCAGTTTGACTATAAGAACAATATATTTCGATATTAGCAAATATTGTTGTACTATTTCACAATTACCACTATATATATATATATCAAATTTTTAGTCATATCTCAACCACTCACCAACAATTTTTTAGAACTCTCTCTCTCAACTCCTTTATTTAAATGTTAAAACTTAATCCTTCATAAATCCACACCTACCTAGTCTACGGATTATGGTTAGCTCTACTTTTAATTAAGTTTTATCTCTTTTTATTATTATTATTATTAGGACAAAACTTTGATACAATACTTTAGGTGTTGTTCTTTAGGTTATCCTCTTAAGATTCAGCCATGTGGCTACTTAACTAAAAGATACACTTCTATTCCATGAAAAAAAATCCACATGGTAGAATCTTAAGAAGGGAACTTAAGGAACACCTAAGTATTGTACTTAAGTTTTACCCTTATTATTATTACTACCATTTCTTATTTTTTTTGCTTAGTAACGTGGTATCACATAAAATGGCACAATTTGTGTCACAACTTGTTCACATGACGAGTTTTGAGGTGTAGAAGTGTGTCTCTACATAGAACCACCATTATATCTCTACCACTCACAACTCGTCACGTGAACGAGTTATGACATAAATTGTATCATTTTATGTGTCACTAACTTTACTCTTTTTGCTTTCATTTTTTTCTTATACACATTTTGTTTTTCTTTTAAGCCTTGTCACTACTTTTTTTTCTTTTGAGGAACTTTAGTCTTGTCACTTTGCTTCAATTTATTGCCCTTGACTGAATACTGAATACTCAGTACTCACTCATGGTTTTAAAAACGAACCAGACCGGTCGATCCGACCGGTTCAACCGGGAACCAGCCACTAATCTGGTTCGGTTATGATTAAAAAACAAAAAATAACTAAAAACCGGGAAGAGTAAAAAACGGCTGGTTTAACTGTGAAACCGAAAACCAATTAGATTGAACCGTTTATTGGCCGGTTGTGTTGAGACTGAAAAACTACACTGTTTTTGACCTTTTTCTCAACCTAAAACTACGTTGCTTTGGGAACCTAACCCTAAACTCATATCTTCTCTTTTTCTTTCCCTCATCCTTCGTTTCCTCTGAATTTTTTTTTCTCTCTCTTTCTCGTCTTCTCTGTTCGACTTTGGAATTTGGTGGTCGCCTTTTTCCCTCACACACCTCTGCCTCAGTCTCCTTTTTCTCTCAGCCTTGCGGTATTTTGAGCAGATGAACGAGCTTCAAAGGACAAGAATTGAAGAACACTTAGTCTTTTCTCATCTTCAATTCTTGTAAAAGAAAAAAAATTTGGGGAAGAAGCAACGCCGATTTGTTGTAAAAGAAATGATATTTTGGGAACATGCTAGCTGTGGAGTGAGGTTGAACTTTGCTTGGCAGAGAGAGAGAGAGGCAGAGGAAGATGTGTAAAATGAGGAGAAGAAATGAAGAGTGAAGAATTAGATTTGTATTTTGTGTAGAAGCAAGTACTGATTCATGGGAAAAGGAGAAGAAAGTGGGCGTAGGTGGAGAAAATTTAATGCCAATGGAAGTAGGTGGGATAGTAGAGGAGTTATTTAGGGGATTTTTAAGAAAATAACAACAAAACCCAAACAATATTATTAGTTAGGCAACGTTTCAAACATATTGCATTTCTAACAATTCGACTTTAGAGGAGTCGATTTTACTGTTCACATCTATTTTTTAGATAAAAAAATCGAGCTTTTTGTAGTCATTTTCTATACATAGAAATCGACTTCAGTGGAGTCGTCTTCAATACAAAGAAAACGACTCCAGTGAAGTCGTTTTCTTTGTATTGAAAACGACTCCACTGGAGTCGTTTTCTTTGTCCAAAACCCAGAACTTCGTTCTTCTCCACACGGCACCACCAACTCCACACAAACCCCAACGAGCGTGACCGACGAACGACGAACGAGCGCTTGGGTTTCTTGCCGACGAACCCAGGCGCCGATTATGACCGACGAATCCAGCAACACCGACGAGCAAACGAAGGAACCCAGGCGCCGATTCACCAAACCCCGACGAGCAAATGTCTAACACGCTCGAGTCTTCAATACAAAGAAAACGACTCCAGTGAAGTCGTTTTCTTTGTATTGAAAACGACTCCACTGGAGTCGTTTTCTTTGTCCAAAACCCAGAACTTCGTTCTTCTCCACACGGCACCACCAACTCCACACAAACCCCAACGAGCGTGACCGACGAACGACGAACGAGCGCTTGGGTTTCTTGCCGACGAACCCAGGCGCCGATTATGACCGACGAATCCAGCAACACCGACGAGCAAACGAAGGAACCCAGGCGCCGATTCACCAAACCCCGACGAGCAAATGTCTAACACGCTCGAATCGGATCAGTGGAGGAGAAGAACACGCTCGTCGGCACCTGGGTTCGTCGGCGCCTGCGTTCGTTTGCTCGTCGGTTCGTTTGCTGGGTTCGCTGGGTTCTGTGACGGCGCATGGGATCTTCTGGGTTCGCTGGGTTCGTTTGCTGGTTTTTTGGCGCATGGGATCTCTTTTGGGTTCGTCGGGGAAGGGGTTTATTGGACAAAGAAAACGACTCCAGTGGAGTCGTTTTCAATACAAAGAAAACGACTTCACTGGAGTCGTTTTCTTTGTATTGAAGACGACTCCACTGAAGTCAATTTCTATGTATAGAAAATGACTACAAAAAACTCGATTTTTTTATCCAAAAAATAGATGTGAACAGTGAAATCGACTCCTCTGAAGTCGAATTGTTAGAAATGCAATATGTTTGAAACGTTGCCTAACTAATAATATTGATTGGGTTTTGTAGTTATTTTCTTAAAAATCCCTGAGTTATTTAACTCACTGCTCAGTTTCACATGAGGTTGACTATCTTTGAATTACAAATTCATTTGAATCCAATGGTGTACTCCGTTTTACTTGTAAGAGCATTTTCATCAACAATTGCAAAAAATTTAGCATTTACAATCTCAAAACACTAATTTTTCAATTTTAACACCTCATTTTACAATATACCAAACATCAAAACTTTTATTTTTTTTACAAACTTCATTTAAATATTTTTTCTTTATAATATTTTATTCTTTTTTGTTTTTATTTTTTTCATCCTCACTTTCTTTGGTCTCACTGTCTCCCTCTCTCCCTCTTGGTCTCATTGTCTCTCCCTCTCTCCCTCTCGATGACCCACACCGATGAGATCGATCAAGTCGACGATCCATGCCGGTCAACTCGACGATCCATGCTAGTCAGGTCGATGATCAACGGACACAGATCCACAAACCGAAACCCACGAACCCAAACCCATGAACTCAGACCCACAAACCCAGACCCACAAAATCCCTGGAGCACATCAGACCACGACCCAAAATGCCAAATCCAAAACGTCAAATCCATAACCCACACAACCACTGCCAAATCTAACATCAAATCACAAACTTAAAAAAAAGAAAAAAAAAAGAAAAAAGAAAAAAGAAAAAAGAAACCACTACGATAGAGATCAGCTTGGCTTGATGCTCTGGCCTGGGTTTCGTCGGAGAGGGAGACAGAGACATCAAGCAGAGGGAGAGAGAGAGCAAAGAAATGGGAGCAAGAATGAGAAATGGAAGAAACATAAATGAGAGAGAAAGAAAAGAAAGTCTGGAGAAAGAAGACAAAGAGAGAATATATATATATATATATATATTTTTTTTAAAAAGAAAGTCTGGAGAAAGAAGACAAAGAGAGAATATATATATATATATATATATTTTTTTTTTACAATCTTGCTACAGTGGGCTGCTAGAGATAGCAGTCCACTGTAGACGAATTGCAAAATTTATAGGATTTAGAGGCTTTGATGGAGTATGCTTTTTAACCTTTATAGTATTTAGCATGCTAAAATTTAGCATTTATACCATTTAGCATTCTTAATGAGAATGCTCTAAAGACACCCAAAACAAAAATAAATAAATAAATAAATAAAAGATACAGAATGCTAAATGTAGTACATACTGAGATAGAGAAAAACAAAGAATACGCATAACAAAAAATCAAAAAGAAGAAATCTTCATTTATTTATTTTTTTTATGAAAAGAAATCTTTATGTTTCTAACTTTCTTTGTTTTGGTCCGTATCTCTTTGCCGGCCGAAATCTGGTATTTCACCCTAAATAGCCGATATCTTTTTTATTTTTTTTTCTTTTAATCAAATTTATTTTATTTTGGACCAAGGATTTACATGTGTTTGGGCAATTTTATTATTATTATTATTATTTTTGTTGAGAAGGTTGTTTGGAAAAATAATTTTAAAGGAGATGAGCCCAAATGACGGCCCAAATATAAATATATATTTTTGGACTGAAAATATATCAATTATTTTCTTTTCATAAGGTCAGGGTCCCTGGGCCCCGAGCCCTTTTACACCGTCCACTATCGTTATAATTTTTTTAAAATTTTTTTTAATACAAGATAGAATTCAATTCTAACTTAATGTAAGTGTATATGTGTGTGAGTATCTCTCCTGGAGACTTGAATCCCAGCCCTTGTCCCCTGTATTCCACAAGTACTTTTATTTGTGGAGTGACGCACTAAGGATGTGCGGTGGTTTTATTTTTTGAGAAACCAATCAACCATTTTATTTAAGCCAAAGCAAAGCTGCTGTCAAGTAATACAAGAGAGTTGACATCATTAGGGACGTCCTCCTTCCAGGTACAAAACAAAACTTAGCTAATTTAGCTAACTTGTCAGCCACAGTATTGCCTTTCTGTTGCAATTGTGAAAAGGAGCAGTAACAGAGGTATGAAGTCAAGTTGATGGCATCCTCAATAATATGCCCAAACGAAGCCAGACAAGGTGGACCAGCTTGAATGTAGTTTATGACTGTTGCCGAGCCCTCTTCAAACACTGCTTGTTGAAATCCGAGTCCACGATCGTAATAAAGGTATGGAGTGTTTGACAAAAGTATATATTTAGGACCTATATATTTCAATTCAAGATCATTTTGCTATCATATCTGAGAGTTGGACAAAAACTATTAGTCTTATTGTCATAGGAAATTTGAAAAACAAAAAGTAATGGAGTTAGGGACGTTTTTGGTGGTGGCCAGTGGTGCTATTTTTGGTTCATTTTGGTATGAATGGGCGTTTTGGTTGCTGGGAGCAAGAGAGAATTGCTCTCTTGCAATTCAAAGCTTCCACCATCAACTACATTGATGAATATTATTTTTCTCATTGGGACTCAGGCAACAAAGAGAGTGATTGTTGTGAGTGGAAAAGAGTTAAGTGCAACATCACTTCTAACCGTATAATCCAACTTGCTCTTAATAGCACGATTTCGTATTGGAGTGGAGAAAGTGGAGGAGGTTGGTACTTTAATGCCTATCTGTTTCTTCCTTTTGAAGAGCTCCAGTACCTCGATTTGAGTAATAATTTCATTCTTAGATGGGTCCCAAATGAAGGTACCAAGTTTATATTCTAAAAAAAGTAGGAAGTATTTAATTTGTTGATATTCTAATTTTTCCTATTGCATCCTTTTTTTATTTTTTATTTTTATAAATAGTCAAGAAAAAAATAACTGTATTTTAGGAATCATTTTATATTGTTTTCTGGGAATATATAGGCTGCGTTTGGTTCAATGTAAATTGAATTCCGAGTGTAAAATGAATGCGGGGGAAAGTGAATTCCCGTAAGGAGAATAAAATCCGGGTGTTTGGTTCTGCAATGGAAAATAGTACTAAAAACGATTTTAGGTGTTTGGTAACAATCTGAAAATGATATTTTCCTACAGATTTTTCACATTTTCTCAGCTATTTTCTCAGCTCCCAAACAAATTTTATAACAGAAAAATTCAAAATATACCTCTAACACAACAAAAAATCAAAATAAAAACATCATTTATTCACAAACTCGGTGAGAAAGGGAAGAAAGAGTGAGAGATTTAGGGAAAGAGAGGATCGGAGTGGATGGAGGTAGCGGCAACCAGATCGGGTGGGTTTGGGGGTGGAGTGGAGTGGGTTGGTGGTCGGTGGCAGCTAGATCGGCTAGTGCGTTGGAGAGCTTGGTGGAGCACAGCCTACGGTTAGTTGTCAAGATCGGAGCTCGTCAGTGCATGGTTGGCGATCGGAGAGGTGGATCAGTGATGAGGGAGGGGTGCGTTGAGATCTGGGTGGATCGATGTTTGTGGACCGGTGCTTGTGGGTCTTGGGTGTTTGGCCGGCGCATGATCTGGGCGGTGGGGGTGGCACAATCTGGGCTGGCCGGAGCTTGGCTAGGCAGCCACCTGTGCTCTCTCTCTCTCTCTCTCTCTCTCTCTCTCTCTCTCTCTCTCTCTCTCTCTCTCTCTCTCTCTCTCTCTCTCTCTCTCTCTCTCTCTCTCTCTCTCTCTCTCTCTCTCTCTCTCTCTCTCTCTCTCTCTCTCTCTCTCTCTCTCTGAGCCTTGGAATTCATTTGAAGGTAAAATAGAAACTAAAATTCATTTCCGGCTTTGGAGGGGTATTTTACGATTAACGCGAAAATTGATTTCCGTTTGACCCAATTTTCAGTGCTTACCAAACACATAGAGGGGTGTAAAATGATTTCCTGAAACCATTTTTAGCCAAAACAAACGCACCCATAGTTGCAAATGTGAAAATTGAAGCATCTAAATTATAGGTTTTATTCTCAGCATTGAGCAAGTTGGAGGTGCTACACTTGGATAGTAATAATTTCAATAACAGCATTCTTTCATCTTTGAGTGGAATTGCTTCCCTCAAGGAACTATATTTGGGTACAACAATTTGAATGGATCAATCCCCATCCAAGGTAAGCCTTTTGGGTAAAATCCTCCAACTAATTTGTTTGACCAAAGTAAATTGTTTGATTTTTTTTTCTTTTTTACCATTTAAAAAAAATAAATGTAGACCACAGATTAGTTGCATGTTAAGATTCATTTTGTACTGTTTTGTGGGAATATAAAGTCACAGACATGCAAATTGAATAATCTAAAAATTGCAGGCTTTGAAAGATTCTCTTTGTTGAGCAAGCTGGAGGTGCTTCACTTGGATGGTAATAATTTCAATCATAGCATTCTGCAATCCTTAAGTGGTATTGCGTCACTCAAGGAACTAGATTTGAGTTCCAACAAATTGAATGGATCAATCCACATCAAAGGTAAAACTCTCATTAATTTGCAAAGGAATATTATTGGAAGAGTGGTTCACACTTATTGATATTTATACAACTAAATTTCACCTTTTTTTCCTCAACTATTTTAAATGAAAGTATTTATGCGACTGAAGTTCCTTTTTTCTTCCATGATTTTTCATGTACTCTTTTTTAATATAGAATTTAAAGCATTTAGCAACTTGGAGGATCTCGACTTGAGAGGCAATGAGATCGATGCCTTTGTGACAACAAGAGGTATGATATTTGTAAAAATATATGTTCATGGATTAAAATCAAATACTTCTTTTGTATGGTATGTCAAATGAAATTATCACTCGATGTTTTTGAGATATTTTATTTTCCCTATAGATTCAACATCTTAACTAAGCTGCAATCCTAGACTTGAGTGGGAGATTTCGTTACAGTCTGATCATAATGCTTCATCGTAGCTTAGATCTCTCATATAACAATTTGGGGGATCGTTTATTGCTAAAGGTAAGTTATACCATTGACATCAGGTGGCGTTGTTTGCTTTTTCTTTTCATACTGGCATAATAGTAGAAAGCTCTATAAAACCCTATTCTAAATATTGATAATTGATAATCAAATTTCTTGAAATTAATGAGACTAAACTTATTTTCTTTCTAAGTTCATAATTTATTTTGTCTTGTTAAAATTTTGTATTCAAATGTTAAAAAAAAGACTATGCAAGCAGATTTTAATATTAGTTTTTTAGCATCATTTTTGGCCTAAACCAACAATCACATAGGAGCTTTAAGGTTGTTCTACGTTGTCCAGACTAGCAATTCAAACTCATTCTATATTCCAACTTTGTAACCCACAAATAAATGTTTCTCCAAAGGTGTTGCACAAGACTAGAGTAATGCAAACAAAATCCAACCCTAAAAGCCTCACAACAATATTACAAAGATTCATATTCTAAATTATATTAATCTAAAAAAATACATTTTCATTTTTCTAATGACTGTAAATATTGAAATTCATTTGTCAAATATTATAATACTTAATTAGTATTATAAATTGATCATAAAAAATAATTCCTTATCAATATTTCAAAATAAACTTTAGCATACACACATCAAGGAGACATGCTGATTTTAAAATTGAAGAGTTCAAATAAAAAATGGTTTTGATATGATTTATGTAGAAAGGAATTTACCTAAATCTGAAGTAATTGTGGCAAAAAAAAAAAAAAAAAAGATTTAGATGTTTTAGAAAACAGGGGAAAAAAAAGAAAAAAAAAAAAAGATTTAACAACACAACTCTTAAAAAATAAGGCTAAGATCTTCAAGGAAAGCATCATCTCCAATTGAAATAAATTAATTTCATAATTTGAATTAAATTCTAAAATATGAAAGTATATATAGACTGCCACATTACGTGGTAGTCTATACACTATTATTAGATAAAATCAAATTACTTTCTTCCAAAGAATCTCATTTATTGAAAAAAGTTTCATTCGTAAAGTTGGAGTTATGACTTCACTTAAAGTATTGACTTCATTCTAAATGCAAGCCAATAACTAATCGTCCCATTTTGCAGGCTTGTGTGAACTGAGGAACCTCCGAGAGATAAGCCTCTCCAACAATCATTTTGAACGGATATTGCCTTCATGTATGGCAAACTGGACATCACTTCACTTTTTGGATCTCTCTGACAATCACTTCAGTGGGAATGTCCAATCCCAATTATCTAATTTGAAATCACTTGAGTTCCTTTCCTTGTCAAATAATGAATTCTTGAACCCAATCACCTTCTCCTCCTTTTTTAACCTCTCAAATCTCATGTTCCTCTTCAGTGATAACAATAAAATTGCTTTTGAAACAGACTCTCATACTGGGGTTCCAAACTTCCAATTAAGGCTTTTCAGGTTGTCAGAGTGTTCATTTAATGGACTCAATACAACGCTTCCCACATTCCTTCATTACCAATATGATTTGCGAGAAATTGTTCTCTCCCACAACAATTTGAGTGGGAAGTTCCCCACTTGGTTGTTAGAGAACAATACAAGATTGGAGATTTTTATTTTAAGAAATAACTCTTTCACGGTTTTTCCTGGTGCCAGATTGTCGAATTTTTTTTCTAAATAACAATAAATATTAAAAAATTTAGTTAGTTGTCAAGTTGGGGAAGAAAGTTGAAAACTAGCATATCAAGTGTCTAAAACTCGAGTTCCAAGATAAAAATCAAGTTTTTAAGGCTTGATTTGTAAAAAAAAAATCCAAGTGAAAATCGAGTTTTAAAAACTCGAGTTCGGAAAACGCCGCTATAGGGATTAAAAACGTCACTATAGAGCTTAACAATGGAGTTATTAGCATAAAAACGCCGCTATAGGACTTTAAAACGTCACTATAGGGTTTAAAAATGCCACTATAGGGGCGATAAAACTAAAATTTTTTTGCATAGAACTCGAGTTTCTAAAACTCGAGATTAATGTAAATGGATCTCGATTTTCTAAAACTCGAGATGTCTACTTTGCCTTATAGTTTCAAGCGTTGCCTAACTAACTATATACAAATCATTTCCACAGTTATTCTGCATATTCCCCCCGATCGTCCCCATCCCAACATTACGGAGATAGATATTTCAAGTAATTGCTTACAAGGACAAATTCCTACCAACTTGGGTTTGATTTTTCCAAATTTGGAGTATTTAAACGTGGCTGACAATGCATTTCAAGGTACTATTCCTTCTTCTTTTGGGAATTGGGTTTCCTTATGGCATTTAGACTTGTCTAAAAATAATTTATCAGGAACAATGCCAGTGCATTTCACATTGGGTTGCTACTCCTTACAAGTTCTCAAATTGTCGAATAATAATTTCTATGGCCAAATATTTCCTACCGATTTTAATTTGACTAATCTGTCACATTTATATTTGGACAACAATCACTTCTCAGGAAAGATCCCAAATAGCATCTCACTGATGATTTGTGGTGCCACAATTGATTTTAGAATTAACAATCTGTCAGGCAAGCTTCCAATGTGGATGGGGAACATGTCATCTTTAAGGGCAATTATTATGGCCAACAATCAACTGGAAGGTCCTGTTCTAGTTGAGTTATGCAAACTCGTTAATCTTAAATATTTTGACCTTTCCAAGAACAATTTGTCTGGCCTTGTTCCATCTTGCTTCAATTCATCATCAATCCAGTTTTTTCATCTAGATGAGAATTCGTTGAGTGGCCCAATTCCAAGTGTGTTCCCAAACAACTCTAATCTGATTGCATTAAATCTTCGAGATAACTACCTAAGTGGAAACATTCCCAATTGGATCGGCAGTGTCTCATCATTGAGCATTCCCCTTTTGGGAGAAAATCATTTAGAAGGTAGGATTCCAATTCAACTATGCCTTCTGCAAAACTTAAACTTGTTGGATCTTTCCTCCAATAAAATTTCCGGTCCAATTCCCCACTGTTTAAGTAACCTTACATTTGCATCAGCTGGTGAATATAATTCACGAGGTCTCTTTTACGTGGACTTTACATACCCAAATAGTCCAACATGGGCATATCTGCTTGAAGCACCAGAAATTGATGCTTGGGCTCATGTGGGTTTGATAGAAGAAGTGGAGTTCACAACAAAGAGTAGAACTTACTCCTACATGGGAGACATTCTCAACTACTTGTTTGGAATTGACCTGTCGAGCAACATGTTAGTAGGTGAAATCCCACCCCAACTCGGAAGGATAAGCAGCAACATCCGTGCAATAAACTTGTCACACAACTATCTAAACGGATCAATCCCTATAACATTCTCTAACCTAAAGCAGATGGAGAGTTTAGATCTTTCCTACAATAATTTGAATGGTAAAATCCCCCCTCAATTGACTGAATTGACTTCTTTGGAAGTCTTTAGTGTAGCACATAACAACTTATCAGGTCCATTGCCAGACAGAAAAAATCAATTTGGGACTTTTGATGAAAACAGTTATGAGGGGAACCCTCTCCTATGTGGACCTCCATTGCATAAAGATTGCACCAAAATTGGACCACAATCTATAATGCCAGTGGATCATATGGAGGAAAAAAGTGGGAGTTTCATGGACATCAGTGTCTTCTATATAAGCTTTGTGGTGGCTTACATGATAGTGTTGTTGGGAATTGTTACAGTTCTCTACATAAATCCTTATTGGCGTAAAGCATGGTTTAACCTTATTGAAGAGTGCATTGACACTTGCTACTGTTTTGTTGTGGTTTATTACCATAAGTTGTTCAATTTCAGGCTTGCATAGCCTTAGTTACAAATGATTACATGCATGTGTCTATTCTTGTTGGATTCATGTTCTTCAAAGTTTGTATTTTCTGTGTAATTAATTTTAATGGACTAAGCTTTTGTTTTTGCATTTCTGATTTAATTTAATACTAGTTGCAGACCCACACAATGCGTAATAATAGATAATTATGTTATAATTGTGGTCTAATGTATAATTTGCATTCTAAATTTGCTGAAAAAAATTTGCTCTCTAAAAATTAAACAATTTCTAAAATTATTTGTCATCTTTCTCTCTTTACCAATATATCATTCTATTATTTTGGGTGTGTTTGATGGATATTAATCCTTTATGAAGTAATCCATATTCTTTGAAATTGTGTTATAGTGTGCTATATATTTTTTTTTTCTGTACAATTAAACTTTTTAAGTTTCAAATAAATTATCCAAATTGCTCATTTTCTTAAAGAAGATTATCATGATAATCAAAACTCATAGTAAAATACTTTTTAATATTACTCAAATAATTAATAGGCACATTCAAATGCATAGCCAAGATTTTGTTTTGATATAATTCAAATTCTTACATCCAAAATAACTAACTGGCTTCTCTCATTATGTATTGTGTGTACACTTCCTTCACGATCACCTCTTCGTTCGAGGTTGAGGAAAGGATCAACATGTTGGGATGCCCTAGACTCTGCTAGTTGTTGACCTGGTTCAGCCATCATCAACCGTTGTTTTCACTCCTGCTCAAGCTCTCCCCGCAGACGGCGCCAATTGTAGGGTCAAGATTGGTGACCCAAACCCAAAAGAGATGGGAGGTGAGTCCAACAAGCCCAATAAAATAAAATTTGTTGAGAGTGAGTAAAAGAGCTAGGCTGTTTGTAAAGTCCACAACAATTAATCCATGGTTTACCAAAAGAATAAGGGTGAAAACACTCTGAACTTGAATAAATTTAAGTCCGAGGAGACAAGTTGTACATAAAATAACTAAGGTTGCTCTTGAAGTTACAGTAGATTTTTCTTCTTCTTCTTTTTGTCTTTTTTCCGATCCCCTCTCATCAGAGGCCTCTTCCCTTTATATAGCCTTCTTCTCCATCATCTTCATCGTCCACTTGTTCTTCATCTAAGCATTCACTTGAGTACATGTCACGTCAAGTATCTTATTTAGTTCTCCATGAGTGGTGGTAGCTGAGATTACACTATTCAGGAGTCTTCTCCCCATAAATGCGGCCAGAAAAGTTGCTGCAGTGCATTAAACACGGTGATAGCAGCTTTTCCTCTAAATATTTCTCTATTTCTATCATCTTTATACATGCAAGGGATTCATCCTTATCGTTGGATCCTCCTGGAAGTTTACCTAAACTGCCCAGGCATTTACTTAACCGATATTCTTCAAGTCCGAGGAGGGTGTACTCCTCAGACTATACTCCCTCAACCTTCCCTTCCGTGATTCTTCATTCTTGAGCCTTTCTAAATCCTTTACCCCTCATCGGACGTACTTGTATCTTCAAATGAGACTTGAGGCCAAACATACGTGTTTGAGTTTTCACCCCCACAAAATCCATATGACATATCAAAGTTGACCATATCGATTATATTCATCTCTTTTTTTGGTAAGGGTATGTGAGACTTTGTCTTAGTATTTGTTTGTTTGTTTGTTTGTTTTTGTTTTTTTTTTTTTTTTTAAGATTCAAACTTCAGAGCACACAATTATATACCAATTTGGTAAAAAATTTCTAATAATATTATTCAAATTTTGTCAAAATATGTATTATAACATTTAAATAATAATTTTTATTATTTAAACAACATTATTAAACAGATTCATAAAACTACACCAAGACAGAGAGGGAGAGAGGTCCAGAGTAGGGACACGTGCAAGTGATCCTACACAACGATAGATAGATGACACAAGTCAGCAGTTAAACCTCCAGCCTCGTTCGATCATCGGAGTTTGCATAGGAAGACATTTGTGTGACTCACATCATACATTGTGTGTCTCTCTCTTGCGTGAGACTTGGTTAATGGTTGGTGTGGGAATAAATGTGAGCAGTTGAGGCATTAAATGTTGGAGTTGGAGAATTACAGATAGCTCTAAATGTCACGTCCTTTCTTTTCTTGTTGTCATAAGACTCATAAATGAATAAGTCTGACACGGTCTATCATTTTAGCTGCCAGAGGACTCTGTGGAAATAGATGTGAGCAGTTGAGGCATTAAACGTTGGAGTTGGAGAATTAAAGATAGCTATAAATGTCACAACCTTTCTTATCATGTTGTCATAAGAACATCACAGTAGTAGAGCTAAAAATTTAGTTTTTTAGTTTCACTAAAAGTTACTTTATCTATTTTACTTACATACATGTTACAGCAGTGGATCTATTTTAACTTTCAACACAATAAAATAATATAAACATTACAATAAAATAATATAATCACTATAATAAAATAATATATTCTACTACCAAAAAAATATCCACAGCCACAACCACCTCTACCATCAGCCACACCCACAACCACAACCACACCCACAACCACCACCAACACCACCACCACCACCACCGGCAGCAGTCCACAGCAGGCAAAAAAAAAAAAACCCAAATCTCCAAGTCAGGTACCCTATATCCACGAGCAAGCACTCCAATGAGTCTGATACAGTGCGGTGTCCGTTAATAACAAAAAAATTTTGGGTTCGGTTAATGTGTGCCTTAAGGGCATACATTTTAAACCTTTTATTTTTTAAAAAAAAATTTCGAGAATTGAAAAAATTGTCAATATTTTTTTAATTTCAGAGAAAATTTTTTTAAAAAATAAAAATTAATATGTACTTTTAGAGCACATATTAATAAAATTCAATTTTTTTTACTTTTCTCTGATAAATTTTTGTCTTTTTTTACAATTCATATCATTTTTTCAGTTTTGTAGTACTACTTAGAATTTTTTTGACTTTTTTTGACAAATCTTTTTTGCCTTTTCTGCGCCTGGCGCAAAAAAGGGAAAAAAAGATTTGTGAGAAAAAGTAAAAAAAATTTGGAATTGTACCTACGAAACTGAAAAAGTGATATAAATTGGAAAAAGAGACAAAAATTATGTCAGAAAAATGTGTGCTCAATGGGCACCACACGAATGTTAACACAACCCTTTAAAAAAATAAGTGTAAGTGAAAAAATTATAAAAATATACGTAATATTGATTAAAAACTGAAAAACATTACTTAAACTCCCATATCAAACGGCAATCACTTCGAGAACAACACTTTCCCCACTTTTTACTATCAATAATTTATTTTAATAACTACTAGTTAGCATGACTCTAAATATTACTTTTATGAAAAATATTAGTAAATGCGCAAGGGAGTTTGGTTTAAGAATACAAATTTTCTGTATCATATTTTTGTTTCATTTTATGTTTTATCAATTATAATTTGTCATGTACTTGTTTAACTTTTCTTATAGAATAACTAAAGTTTAAAATAAAAATAAATTAAATACATGGCAAGTTATGATTGGTAGAACATAAAGTAAAACATAAAAAATGGTACGGAGAATTTATATTCGTTTAGGGACTATTTTTAGAAATATTTTATGAAAAAAATAATAAAGTAATTAATTTTCTGATAGGTTTTTAAGATTTGATGTTTCATACATTTTATGGATAATTGAGGATATTTAAGATTTAATTTTTTATTTTATTTTAAACTTAAGTTTGATTTCTATTTTTTATTAAGTAGTTTAATGTTTCATCTTTATACAAAATAGTTTTTCGGTGCAATGCACGGGTTAATGAATAGTTTAATTAGTAACCCACCCATTTAACCCAATATGACCCAAATACTTCTAAAATTACTTGAATACCCTCTTGAGCTCCAAAATTACTAAAATACCCTTAAAAACCTAAAATGACCCAAATACCTCTACACTTCCAAAATTACCAATATACCCTTGGACATCCAAAATTACCCATGAAATCTCTAAAATGACTAAAATACCCCGATATCTCTAAAATTATAAAATATGCTCAAAAACCACTAAAATGACCAAAATCTCTAAAAAGAGAAAAATACCCATAAAACCTCGAAAATAACCACAATACTCCCGATATCTCTAAAATCACCGAATATGCTAAAAAACCACTAAAATGACCAAAATACCTCCAAAATCTCTAAAATTAGCAAAATACCCCCCAAAACCTCTAAAATGTCCAAAATATCCCCAAAACCTAAAAAATTACCAAAATAGCCCCCAAAACTCAAAAATGACCAAAATACCCTCTAAACAAAGAAAATGACCGAAATATCCCTGAAACATAAAAATTACCAAAATAGTAAAATTTCACAATGAGTAATAATAACAAAATAGGGAGTGATTTTCTTAGTTTTCCTATGTGATACACGGATTAATTCAAAATTTTACATAAAATAAATTTTAATTTTTACTAATATTATTGAGATTATCATAATAATTAGTGAGTCACTCAAAACTTTTTTTTTTTTTTATACAAGATATAAATTCTACTCTGAGCTAATTTAAGTGTATATGTCATTCTAAAAAATAATCTAAGTGTATATGTCATTCTAAAAAATTATTTAAGTATATATGTGTGTGAAGCCTCCCTTTTAGAAACTTGAACCCTAATCCTTGCCCCTCCCATTTTTTTTTTTTTTTTTTTTTCAAAATGATATTGCTTTGAATAATTACAATAGTAGAACATAATAACTAATTATCAAATTATACAGGGTGGTGTGAACTTAAGAAGCTCCAAGAGATATAACTCAGGGACAATAATTTTGAAGGGAGACTACCTTCATGTATGGCAAACTTGACATCACTCCACGTATTGGATCTCTCTTATAATCACTTCAATGGGAACATTGCCCGGTCTCCACTATCAAGTTTGTCATCACTTGAGTACCTTTCTCTCTCAGATAACAAGTTCTTGATCCCGTCCACATTTTCCTTCCTTTTCAACCTCTCAAATCTTGAGATCCTATTGGGTGATAACAATATATTAGCCTTGGAACATGACACTCTTACTTGGATTCCAACCTTCCAATTAAAGGTTTTTAGTTTGTGTAATTGTTCATTTAACATTCTCAATAGCACGTCTCTCAGATTTCTTCATTACCAATATGATTTGCGAGTAATTTATCTCCCTCACAATGAGTTTGCTGGGCAATTTCCTAACTAGTTGTTAGAGAACAATACAAGATTGGAGATCTTTGTTGTAAATAATAGCTCTTTCACGGGGCCTTTTATGGTGCCATCATGATATTCGTCCTAACATGTTGAGCATAGATATTTCTGATAATTACTTACATGGTCCAATTCCCACAAACCTCGGTTTAGTTTTTCCAAATTTAGAATCTTTAAAAATGTCAAGAAATGAACTTGAAGGCAATATTCCTTCTTCTATTGGGAATTTGGCTTTCTTACGGGGTCTAGACTTGTCTGAGAATAATTTCTCAGGAACCATACCAATGCATTTCATAATGGGTTGCTACAATTTAGAATTTCTCATATTATCAAACAATAGCTTCAGCGGCCAAATATTTCCTACCAATTCTAATTGGACTAATCTAGAAAATTTACATTTGGACAACAATCACTTCTCAGGAACGCTTCCAACATGGATAGGGAAAGTGACATATTTAGAAGATATTGTTATGGCCAAAAATCATTTTGAAGGTCCTATTCCCATTGAGTTATGCAAACTCGTTTATCTTACATTTCTTGACCTTTCTGACAACAATCTTTCTAGCTCCGTTCCATCTTGCTTCAATTCCTCAAGTATCAATTTTTTTCAATTAAATAAAAATTGCTTGAGTGGTCCAATTCCAAGTGCTTTCCAAAACAACTCCAATCTACTTGTACTGAATCTTCGAGATAACCGTCTAACTGGAAACATTCCCAATTGGATTGGAAGCCTCTCATCTTTGAGAATTCTCATCTTGATAGCGAATTATTTAGGAGGTCAATTAATTCCAATTCAAGTATGCCTTTTGAAGAATTTAAACATTTTGGATCTTTTCTACAATAAATTTTCAAGTCTAATTCCCCATTGCTTGAGTAACATTACTTTTGATGCATCAGCCAACAAAACTTCTTTAAGTGGTTTATCTTCAGGGGGAACTTATTCAAGGAGTTTGTCATTACATTTGAACACAAAGTCAAATATTATCAAATATCTCCCTGATGATATATCTATGTTTGACAGATTTGTGAATGTTGAAGAAGAAGTAGAGTTCACAACAAAAACTAGAACTTACTCCTACAAGGGTGACATCCTCGAGTACATGTCTGGAATTGACCTCTCATGCAACAATCTAGTAGGTAAAATTCCACTGGAACTCGGTAGGATGGGTAGCAACATTCGTGTATTGAACTTGTCACACAACAATCTATCCGGACCAATCCCAGTAACATTCTCAAATCTAAATCAAATAGAAAGTTTGGATCTTTCCTACAATAATTTAAATGGTAAAATTCCACCTCAATTGACAGAAATGACCTCTCTAGCGGTCTTCATTGTGGCACACAACAACTTATCAGGAACAACACCCGACAGAAACAATCAATTTATTACTTTTGATGAAAGTAGTTATGAAGAGAACCCTCTCTTGTGAGAACCCTCTCTTGTATAATCCACTTAATAATAAAAAATTTACAAAAGTAAAAAAAAGAGAATTTTTTTTTTTTTACCCAATACTTGATTTATTGAAAGTAAAGTATCACACAAAACAAAAAAAGAAAAGATAAAAATAAATCACTCTACAGTCTATACTCTAAATACTAATTACTATCTTAAATATTTATAATCTACTTAATAATATAAAATTTACAAAACAAAAAAAAAAGTGAAATATTTTTTTATCCAATACTTGATTTCTTAAAAGTAAAGTACCATACAAAAAGAAAAAGAAAAAGAATAAATATAAATCATTCCACTATCCACACTCTAAATACTAATAACTATCTTAAATATTTATAATCCACTTAATAAAATAAAATTTACAAAAGAAAAAAAAAATCCTAGTACTTTATTTCTTAAAAATAAAGTACCATACAAAAAGAAAAAGAAAAGAAAAATGAAAAATCATTCTACTATCCACAATTTAAATACTAATTACTATCATAAATATTTATAATCCACTTAATAATATAAAATTTACAAAAGAAAAAAAAAAACAAAAGAAAATATAAATTTACCCAGTACTTGATTTCTTAAAAGTAAATTATCGTACAAAAAGAAAAAAAAAATCACCCCACAGTCCATACTCTAAATACTAATTACAATATTAAATATTTATAATTCACTCGATAATATAAAATTTACAAAATAAAAATAAAAAGTGAAAAAAAAAATTACCTAGTACTTGATTTCTTCAAAGTAAAGTACCATAAAAAAAAATGATAAAGATAAATCACATTATAGTCTTGAAAGTAAAGTACCATACAAAAAGAAAAAGAAAAGATAAAGATCAATCACTCCACAGTCCATACTTTAAATACTAGTTGCTATATTAAAAATTTATAATTCGCTTAATAATATTAAATTTACAGAAGAAAAAAAAAAGAAAAAAAAAAAGTTTACCTAGTACTTGATTTCTTGAAAGTAAAGTACCAAAAAAAAAAAGAAAAAAAAAGATAAAGATAAATCATTGCACAGTTCACACTCTAAATACTAATAACTATCTTAAATATTTATAATCCAATTAATAATATAAAATTTACAAAAGAAAAAAAAAATTCCCAGTACTTTATTTCTTGAAAATAAAGTACCATACAAAAAGGAAAAGAAAAAAAAAATCACTTCACCGTCCACGCTCTAAATACTAATTACTATCTTAAATATTTAGAATTCACTTAATAACATAAAATTTACAAAAGAGAAAAAAACGCAAAAGAAAATATAAATTAACCTAGTACTTGATTTCTTAAAAGTAAAGTATCGTACGAAAAGAAAAAAGAAAAAAAAAATATCACCCCATAGTGCATAGTCTAAATACTAATTGCAATAATAAATATTCATAATTCACTAAATAATATAAAATTTACAAAATAAAAATAAAAAGTGAAAAAAAAAATTACCTAGTACTTGATTTCTTCAAAGTAAAATTCCATATAAAAAAAAAAAGATAAAGATAAATCACATTATAGTCTTGAAAGTAAAATATCATACAAAAAGAAAAATAAAAGGAAGAAATAAATCACTCCACAGTCCACACTTTAAATACTAGTTACTATATTAAAATTTTATAATCCGCTTAATAATATTAAATTCACAAATGAAAAAAAAAAAAAAGTTTACCCAATACTTGATTTCTTGAAAGTAAAGTACCATACAAAAAGAAAAAAAAAATGATAAATCACTCCACGGTCCACACTATAGATACAAATTACTATTTTAAATATTTATAATCCACTTAATAATAAAAAGGGATAATTACACTTTACCCACCTGTGGTTTGCCTCTAATTTGATTTGCCTATCCGTGGTTTCAATTTTGACACTTTACCCACCTGTGATTTCCTCCGTCAAGGCTCTGTTACCCACCTCTGTTAAAAAGAAGGTTAAATATGTATTTTTGCATAATTTTTATGTCTCTCTCCTCTCAAAACATAAAACACATAAAAATTCAAGAGAAAACAAGATCAAAATGTGCTATTGGTAAAAAATATTATCCAATTTCTTAGAACTTCAACTTGTATTTGAACTTATCATCTCAACCACAAATAAACTAATTACACATCTGAAAGCATGACAAAGCAGTATGAGAAAAATTAGATAAAAATTAAAACTCCAAATCTAACTCAACAACGTTCAAATAAATCAAATCAAATCTCTTGCTCCTCATGTCCAAAAACTAAAAACCCAGAAAAATAGAAAACCCAGAAAAGTTCAAAAAAATTGAAAGTCCTCATGTCCAAAAACTAGAAACCCAGAAAAGTTTAAACTTTTCTGAGCTGAGTTGAACTTGTTCACCACACAATCGAAATCATCAAAAACATAAACCACACTCATCCAGAGGTACCGATACGAAGTAATAGTCTCCAACGCATAAACCACAACACGCGTGAAGTAAATGTAGCAAATCACAGCAATGTAGTACTGCCTAAACAGAGTCAATTTCATCAAATTCACTGCGGCTTTCCCGTCTGTCCTAGCGGCTTCTCTGAGATTCTAAATCGACCAAACGATAGGGAACAAAACCACACAGCAACACACCACATCGACGAGCAAGAAGATCTGTTTCCACGTAACCCAATCTTGCGCGAGCGGACCGCTCTCATCGATCGCGACCTGAGCTATATTCGCCACAACCTGTAAAGGAATCACAATCATCAAAACCTTCTTCTCCTTATCTTGCAAATACGGCTTCAAAAACGACCATCCAGTTCCGATCAAAACGATTAGCGTGTAATTATTTGGACGTTTTTGGACATGTTGTTCAGTTTCTCAGTTCCGATCAAAACACTCTCATCGATCCCAACACGTTCCACCCAGAAAAATAAATATGTTGGAGAGGGGAAAAGAGCGTGATTCCTTTCAAGAAACTGAAGATATAGAACAACACGTCCCAACCATGAGCGCTACCAGTGCGCTTGATGTATGATTTGTCTTCCGCTTCACAGAGAAGATTCAGAGCTTTGAGAATCAGAGCTGAGCTGGAAGAAATGTATTGTGAATGATACGATTTGAATTTATGGCGGTGTTTTGATATGTTTAAAGTTTTCTGGGTTTTTAGTCTTTGGACATGAGGAGTTTCAATTTTTGTTGTTTGAAATTTTCTGAGTTTTCTATTTTTCTGGGTTTTTAGTTTTTGGACATAAGGAGCAGGAGATTTGATTTGATTTATTTGAACGTTGTTGAGTTAGATTAGGAGTTTTTAATTTTTATCTAATTTTTCTCATACGGCTTTATCATGCTTTCAGATATATAATTAGTTTATTTGTGGTTGGGATGATAAGTTCAAATACAAGTTGAAGTTCTAAGAAATTGTATAATATTTTTTTACCAATAGCACATTTTGATCTTGTTTTCTCTTGAATTTTTATGTGTTTTATGTTTTGGGAGGAGAGAGACATAAAAATTGTGCAAAAATACATATTTAACCTTCTTTTTAACAGAGGTGGGTAACAGAGTCTTAACGGAGGAAATCACAGGTGGGTAATGTGTTAAAATTGAAACCACGGGTAGGCAAATCAAATTAGAGGCAAACCACAGGTGGGTAAATTGTAATTATCTCTAATAAAAAATTTACTAAATAAAAAAAAAAGTGAATTTTTTTTTTTTACCTAACACTTGATTTCTTGAAGATAAAGTACCATACAAAAAGAAAAAGAAAACAAAAGATAAAGATAAATCAGACAATGGTTCACACTCTAGAAACTAATTACTATCTGAAATATGTATAATCCACTTAACAATAAAAAATTTACAACAGTAAAAAAAGTGAAATTTTTTTTTTTACCTAACACTTGATTTCTTGAAGATAAAGTACCATACAAAAAGAAAAAGAAAACAAAAGATAAAGATAAATCAGACAACGGTTCACACTCTAGAAACTAATTACTATCTTAAATATGTATAATCCACTTAATAATAAAAAATTTACAACAGTAAAAAAAGTGAAATTTTTTTTTACCCAATACTTGATTTATTGAAAATAAAGTATCATACAAAAAGAAAAAAAAAATGATAAAGATAAATCACTACACAGTTCACAATCTAAATACTAATTACTATCTTAAATATTTATAATCTACTTAATAATATAAATTTTACAAAATAAAAAAAACAGTGAAAATTTTTTTTACCCAATACTTGATTTCTTAAAAATAAAGTACTATACAAAAAGAAAAAGAAAAAGAAAAAGAAAAAGAATAAAGATAAATCATGCCACTATCTACACTCTAAATACTAATAACTATCTAAAATATTTATAATCCACTTAATAAAATAAAATTTACAAAAGAAAAAAAAAATTCCTAGTACTTTATTTCTTAAAAATAAAGTACCATGCAAAATGAAAAAAAAAATGAAAAATGAAAAATCACTCTACCATCCACACTTTAAATACTAATTATTATCGTAAATATTTATAATCCACTTAATAATATTAAATTTACAAAAGAAAAAAAAACAAAAGAAAATATAAATTTACCCAATACTTGATTTTTTGAAAGTAAAGTATCGTACAAAAAGAAAAAAAAATCACTCCACAGTCCATATTCTAAATACTAATTATTATATTAAATATTTATAATTCACTCAATAATATAAAATTTACAAAAATAAATAAATAAATGTAACGTGAAAACAAAAATTACCTAGTACTTGATTTCTTAAAAGTAAAGTATCGTACAAAAGGAAAAAGAAAAAAATATCACCCCACAGTACATACTCTAAATACTAATTACAATATTAAATTTTTACAATTCACTCGATAATATAAAATTTAAAAAATAAATATAAAAAAGTGAAAAAAAAAATTACCTAATACTTGATTTCTTCATAGTAAAGTACCATAAAAAAATAAAAAAAAAAACAAAAAAACAAAAGGATAAAGATAAATCACTTCATAGTCTTGAAAGCAAAGTACCATACAAAAAGAAAAAGAAAGATAATATAAATCACTCCACAGTACATACTTTAAACACTAATTACTATATTAAAAATTTATAATCTGCTTAATAATATTAAATTTACAAATGAAAAAAAAAAAGTGAAAAAAAAAAAGTTTACCGAGTATTTGATTTCTTGAAAGTAAAGTAATATACCAAAAAAAAAAAAAAAAATAACTCCCGTGCGCGCCCCCCCACCACAAAAAAAAAAAAAAAAAAAACAACGCATAGAAACAGACATTTTACATTAAACATTGAAACACGATAAGTTAATTATGCATTGAAAGTCTACACAAATACAAATACACACCCTGCAGCTTAAGTCCCAAACTTGTACATTGAAAGCTAAATATAAACGCTAATTCTATTTGTAATTTCTCATGCTGACCATTGGGGAGATGGTAATGGGGATGATGATGTAGGAGACAGCCAAGGCTGTGCATTATTTCTTTGAAAACACTAGCGAGTAGAGTACACCATCATATTTTAGAATTACGTCCCCTTGCTATAAAGCCACAAGCATATTTTAGTTTATGCTTTACCACAGCAATCTGATGCAAATCATGCAGTTAACAAAATAAAAGTATTGATACTGGTGGCATAAAGAAGGTAAGCCCTCTATTCAAGTCAGTTTGAATTGAAGAAAAATCAGTAACACATATCACAACATTGTCATATTGACAGGTAAATGCATGATCAGCGTTTCAAATTCAAAGCCTCAAAGTTATAAGGTTGGATGTGGCATGGACAACAAAAGCCAGAAGCTGAACCAGAAAAAGTATGTATGTTCCAGAGGAACTAAATGTGTCTACCGACAACTTACCAGGCGGAACAATATCAAAATAACATCAGAGCCCACTTCATTAAATTTCTATATCGTCCAATACAGGGGGCAAGAATTTACTTACAGAAAAAGTATACATCATAGAAGAAAATCAGTGAATTCCATGAATTAACAACAACCAAAAAAAAAAAAAATGATACAAATGCAGTACCTTGACAAGTGAACCTACTCTATCTTTAAGAGGAACCATATGTATGATTCCTTGGAAAATAAGAGAATGAATCATCTTGGAAAATAAGTCCACCTCAAAATTGTGTTGTTCCTCACTAACCATCTCCTACAAACAATTATAATCATTGTTACATCAGAGTTCAATGGTCAGTCTGCGTTTTCAATCAGTAAAAAAACCAGTCTTCTTATCTCTGAGAATCACAATATTGGGGAAAGTCACATTGGCAAGGATCAGCTCTAACCTGAAAAAGTAAAAGTAATGAATTAAACCAGGAGAAAATGGGAAAAAGAAAGAAAAATCAGAAGCACCAAACTTCCATAACAAATTAGTGAAGCACTTAACTATAAACACATTACGGCCAAGAACAAGTTGAAGATATTTTACGAAAATCATAACTACCATATGTTTTGCAGCACTCCCAAAAAATTCCATTTTTTTTATTTTTTATAAATGACCTTAACTGACCAGCTGGTATAGTTCACAATTCACATTAATTTTTCAGGCATTGTTTTCCCCAATGTGAGTTACGAAATCCACTACATGGGAAAGCAACAAATTCTGAATTATGAAAAAAGCATTGCACATGCAAACCTGATTCAATCATTCATTGTTTTTCATGGAAAAACAAGATATTAGGAGCCCTTCACTTCAGGACATTTAGGTTGGAGTTTTGAAAAATGAAGAGATTTAGAGGCAAAAAAAAAAGAGGTCAAAACTAAAAAAATGAACCACATCTCCAGACTAATGATATAATTAGGCCCAAACAGTTCAAAATCCAATGTATGGTGAACCTAGTTTTTACATCCCGTTAATTTAAAAAAGAGAAGATCAATATAGTGCAGTCTGTGGTTCAATGTGCTGCAAAATTAAAAATCCACTGTAATACCCCAAATCATTTGGAATTTTCAGTTGTGTGGATTTGGACTATTATGTGGATGTGTACCGCGTTGCACATACTGAGCATATACTAGGTTGATCCCGGATATATAAGTGATTGCAGAGAACTCTAATAATGACTAATCTTTTGGAGTAAAGTGCAAATGTGGCTAGGGTTTCCTCAGGTCATGACACAGCAATCTGAGACTCAACTAAGCACAAATTAATTGAATTGTACATCCTGTTAACTTATATAAATGCTCCCCTGTTTTAGCATGTAATATCTCTGGTTTGTTAATACAATGAGGGTCAGGTCCAATGACGAATAATAGTCTTTCTAGACGAACCAGAACAGTTTAGCATGGTACTATTTAGGGGGTTCCTTGTAATTAACTTATAAGATTGACCAAATACAAGTGGTCATAGTTCTGTAAGTCGCTAGATTTCACTGTGTGGTGCAACATGGACCACACCTTCCCTATGAAAGGCAATAACTATTTGTATTTCAAATAGTTTTATGGGTGCTTACCATGCATGTGGTTAGAAGTATGTGGTTAAATGATTAAATTTACCATGTCTCAATAGCTTAAGCTTTTGGGACAATCAGTAATTTAACATAGTATTAGAGCAGAAGGTCTTGAGTTCAAACCTTGTCTCCTCCACATGTTGGGCCTCACCTATTAAAAGGGATTTTAGGCTCAAATGTGAGGAGTGTTAGAAGTATGTGGTTATATGATTAACTTTACCCTATCCCAATAGTTTAAGCTTTTGGGGCAATTGGTAATTTAACACAAGCTATTTTATTACTAAAAGCAGTATTGAGTTGATCATCTTTGCAATGTAATAAAACAAAAGACTTGCTCGTTCATAAAAAGAAAACAAAGAAAAAATAGAAACAATCTTTAACAGTTCTATTGCATTTGAAATGTTTCTCAAATTGTTCTTCATTTTACCAAGGAAAAAAAAAACCACAGAGTAGACACGGAGAATCATATAGAACCATGCTGTCAGGGAAGAACACAGTCACTCTATATCTTCTGCTAGAACACAAAAGTCTTTTTCTTTAATTCATCTGTCATATCATTCTCAGACGGTCCACAAAGATGGCATAGTTGATCAAACAATTAAAATTTACAGACTGGGGAAATAGTGGGCTCTAAGTTCTCTGAATGTGTACCACGAGGGACCAACTTAACTATCCATGCTAGAGTATAGAGAGTATTCCATGCACATATAGAATTTATTGCTGCTATATTAAGGTCACTTTATCTGGTAGTGAAAAATAAAAAAAGAAAATCCCACACACCTTACGAAAAGTGAAAGACACCCTCCTTGAACCCCTTCTGATCACACTGTCCTGCACCAAATCAATCTGTAAAACAAAATTGTTGACCTATGCCTTCAGTGATAAGACTAACAACGCTAAAGCACAGTAAAGAGAGAGGAGAGGGGAATTGTTTTTTACTCTAATGGCTAATCATAAAACGAGCAACTACATATAAATTTAACAGAAACCAGAAACATGTAAGAACTCACCATGTATTTACAATCAAATTAAGAAGCACAACTTGGAAAGCAAGCAAATAATAATTAGCCATTAAACTTTACGATAGAAGCTCTAAAATATATTGCTCCATTAATATAACCAAAACATACATCACGCTAAGTTTTGATTTTTTTTCTCCTGAAAATTTAATTGTTACAAGGGAGGGAGGGGGATTCAAACTTTGCTTCTCCTTTATAAAGGGGACCAAGCTGTGCCATTGAGCTACAAGACTCTTGGCAAAGTTTTGAAATTAATCTTTCCTAAATGTGCCTAGGATTTAGACTCTCTAACCTATAAACTTGGATAAGGGACAGAATGCTGTGATTGGAAGGTTCTAGATAAAATACTTTTTGCATGTTTTTCTAGTCTTCCAACAACTTCTCAGAATGTATGCATATATATGTCCAATTATCATAATAGTTCTCATTATTAATGCAGCACGCAAATACTTTTCAAATTACAATTTACACGTTCATTATGGTAACTGCTATTCATTTTGAACATCAGATCAGTATAGAACAAGTTAATGATCCAACGATAATTTATTTATATATTAAAAAAAAAGAAAAAGATCCAACAATAATGTAATGTACCTTGTGGTGTGGAATGTAATGATGCCAAGCATAACGTGCTTCCCCAGATAATAGGAGCATGGACCGAGGGGGAAGGTAAATAGCCCTCCTTAAGAAATTTGAGCCATTTTCAGGAGTTTGCGTTTTTGTATTGTTATTAAGCCAATCACCATCTGTGTATCTCCTGAACTCCATTATGCAAGGCCCTGCCAATGAAAGGCTGAATATAAATCCCTCAAATGCAGAATGGGTATCTATATGTGGGGACAAGCCAACCCCAGGTGGGTACTCATTAACCTGTAACATTATCACTGATCTTCAGTCTTAAATATGAAACAAGAATGCAAGTACAAATCATCTTAAAACAAACTAGAGCCACTACATAGTACTCAAGTATTAATACATAACAGCTACATTCCTACACTGACAAAATGAAGCCAACACAAGATATACATTGTCAATTTACAGACTATTATTTTAAATAGTTTATGTACAGAAACATTTACCACATACCGTCAGTTGGTCCAAAACTATACTTGCAGCATTGTCAAGGTCTGGAAAGAGTGAGATCTTTTCAAGAATGGGGGAAACAAATGATGGAAGTTCACCTAAGTGCTGTCTTGTATTGACATTCCTTGTCTGTATCACCAAAAGAGAGGGGGAAACATAAGAAAAAGGAAAAAAGAAGGAAAAGGCAGAATGCTAAGTGAGTATTTCACACACCTACCCTAATTTAAAATTTTTTTTTTTTTTTTTTTTTTTTTTAAAAAACTATTTCGATTAGAAGAGAACAAGAAAAGAATACCAAATAAAAATATTATTTTGAATAAAAAAGAATTTGCACAACATTCTGTACAGCCTTTACAATTGCTTCTATCCCATTTACCAAAATTCAGATAAGTACAAGGCCAATATTTATGGTCTCGAAGTAAAAAATACCAGAGATATGAGATTTCCCATAAATGCCCGGAGAAAATACATCCATGCCACAAACACTAAACTCCAAACGTAGACCAATCTGGTATTTCCATACCAACAATGACTTCTATCTATTCTTCAGTCATTTAAACATGATTTCCTTACTTTAAAATCCTTTTAAAACCAACATATGTTCCTTAAGTCCTTAGTGGCTATCACATAACATTTCTTATAATTCATGTATAAAATATATTTGAAAGATATCAAGGAGCCATGTAATTGCACATGTGCAACAACTACCAAGCATTACCACATTTTTTTTGTTGATAAAAGCATTACCACATATTGGCAAAAGAAGGTCGTAAAGGCTTTAATAGTTATCCACAGTATTTGGATTCTAAAATTTAAAAAAAAAAAATTTTTTAATAGATAAATTCTGAAAAATGATATATGCATATAAGTATGTCAGTCACTTCAACAAAGCCCAGAACACTCAGGATAGTTGAGAAACATATATTATAAGTCCTTCACCTTGGGTGGCAGAATCTGGAAAAAGTAAAGATACATAAAAATGAAGTTTGGGACAAGGTATATAAGGATATGGAAGCATTTGAAGAAAGGTCATCAAATATAATCATAAAAATGCAAATTTGTTCTTATTGTTTTGTGTGTTTGTTCGTGTCTGTGTAAGTGGCAGGAGCAGGCTGGTTATTATTAATCATATGACATACTTCATAGCAAAACTCATAGCCATAATGCTGAACCCTTCTTTTGGCAAGACTTTTCCAAGGCCTTTCATCAATGGATGCAAGCAATTCCTGAAAAACCAGAAAATAACATACATAATATAGTAAAGGTGAAAACTTTCAAGCAACATTTAACTCAAAGGATTCAAAACTTAATATCAAAAGGCTAAATAAAGCATGGGCAAAGTTTAGAAGACAATAATTCCTAACCTCCTCTTCTTTAGTGCTGACAAAGTCATGCAATAAGTAAAGCCCTGGAATGTTCAAATCAGAAGCCACCAAAGACACTGGAACTGAGTCATTGATCTGATCCTGAAGACATGCAATCTTATCAATTTATAGAAGACATAAAGCAACTAGATAATAAAGATTACAAGTACCATTGAATTATGAACATATCTACTTCAGTTTCTGAAAGTACTTTAAACCGCTCACAATAAATAAAATTTGCTCTCACTATTTGCCAAATTTGAATCAGGGATTCAAATAACAATCAAGCCATGGCAAACAAATTTGCAGAGTCTGGGTTGAGAAAACATCAGCTATCACATCTAAGACCATAGTTTTAGTATGAATTGACAAATTATGTTACTAATTCATGACAAGCACCAAAGTAAACAATGCAAAGCTTACAGAAAGCATGAGCTCAAGCATTTAGAACTTCACATCTAGTACCGGTGCAGTAGGTTGTAGTACTGAATACCGAATGTGCAAAGTGCGGCCTCCAAGCTCAGGACAAGGGTGTCCATCCAATGCTTCCAGGGCAGCTCTAGCAGAACTCTCATCACAATAAGAAACAATAACACGTGCACCACTCTCATCAGCTGCAAAGACTCCATTCACTTCCCCAAAGGCAGCAAACACTGATGCAATGGTGTCATGAGAAAGCCCTACCGCTGGCCCACAGTTGGCCACAAAAAGGTTGGGACTCAACTTGCCTTGCATATCCATACCCTTCGGCCGCCCAAATCTTGGCAACCCCATTATTGATAGTCTATCTCAACTTCTAGTCTGGGAATCAGCCTCTCCAATAAACCCGCCAAGGACGCCTTCCAATCACCTCTCCCCGCAAAAATAGGAGCTTTGTGATCTGGGTATGACCTTTTTTTCTAATCCAATTACAAAGTCACTTTGTTAAAGACATTTGCATATTTTTTAAAGTTTACAGACAATTAATCTTGTAGCACAATTGGATAACAACTTTGCCTTAAGAAGAATGAATTCCCTCTAACTAATCATCCAAAAAACATAGTAACCGTATAAATTAAAAATCTTACAAAGGTATAATTTTATACAAAGATCAACAATATATGAAATGAACCCAATTCAGCAAACCCATAAATATAATTAATTGATACGGTATTTTAAAAAAATTAATCAGTAAATCCAATTATCAAACAGTTTATGAAGCAAAACTTTCACGCAAGGAACATATATTATTACTGGTATTAAAAAAACACACACACAATTGATGAGAACACAACGTATAAATTTATCGAGGGAGAAAGCTTACTTTGTGATTAGTGAAGCGGGAAATTGTGAGAAAAGAAAATGTTTCGAAGCGAGAAAGGGGTTGTTGGATTTATAGCATGAGGAGTCAGGTTTTTTATTTTGGCAAAAAGTAAATGGGCCGGGCTCATTAGACTCCAATACAAAGTTTTGTTTTTGTTTTTGTTTTTTTTTTTGTTAAATGATTAGGGGCAATTATAATTTTTTTTTTTTTTTTTATTTTTTTTTTTTTTAAATGATTAGGGGCAATTATAAATTTTTTTTTTTTTTTTTGAGAAGAATGATTAGAGGTAATTGGTTTGACTTTCCTACCTGGAAATTATAATGGTAGCACTCCTTCTACCTCTAATATTGCATACACAACATTGGTCTAACTCGAAAGTAGTTAGAGTGTATGCAATGGCCTCTTCTTGAGACCCCCGTTGACGTTTCCAGACTCCCTAATATTGCTGTTAACCACGCGTCTCAGTTTAAGAATTTTAACTCGATTCTCTTTCGAAATTCGTGCTTAATATGCTATCAAACATGCCTTTCTCGTCTCTTAGGATCGACTAACTCATGTGCAAGTAGTATTCACATGGAACATTTCCCCTATTTGACTTTCAAAGTTCTCATTTGAATATTTGCTATTACCACCAAGATCTGCACTAATGCCCACTCCGCTCAGGCTCACGCCTTAGATTTTGCAGTGATTGCTACGTCCTCCTACTCATCGAGGCTTGAAACTTGCCTCGATGGCCAGGTAAAGAGGAACATGAACCCATAACCAAAGTTGTGTTGACCCGACTTCTTTACCACTACACTGCCAAATTAATTAGTGACTCCAAATTCCAATACAAAGTTACAGACAAGCTTTCATACTAAATTAATTAATAAAATAAAACACATTCTTAAATATTGGGTTGTATGATTCAAATATTTTATTTTGATTCTTCATATTTCATTTCTTTTTCATATTAGCTTTTCCATCTATTTCCTTTCGTATATGAATTTATATTATTCGTTTCTGCCAAAAATCATGCATTTTATGGTATTATAGTTTTTTTTTTTTGAGATAGTTACAATATTTTGCTAACCTTGCAACTTGAATTATTTCTCCCCTAAACCTCCGAGCACTTTGAGTATGGAGAGGTGTCAATTAAGGTACAAAACTCTTAACTAGTATTATTGAGATATTATTTTCATGAAATAATTAATATATGAAAGGGCACTTAATAGTCTGATCATTAATAAAATTGGATGGCAAGACCAATATGAAAGGAAACCATACATAAAAGGCCAAAGTATAAATTTTGAAATGTATTTGAATCAAACTAATTGGTGTCTTAACCTGATAATAAAGAACAATTATTATAGAGTAAAAAAAAAAAAAAATGAAAACATGCAAGCTTTAAGGCCAAACATTTATTTAAGTAAAGTTTAACTCAGCTATTTAAAGAAGACTAATGTTATAGACACAATGAAAAACTATAACAATTTCACAACATTTTCAAATTAGCATACTATATAATTAAAAAAATTTAATTGAAGATTGTGGAAGACCCATATACAAGCTGACATGTTAATTTATGAATATTATGAAATTATTGTGACTTTTTATTGTGTTGTTAGCATTATTGCTATAAGAAAACTACAATTCAATTTCTCTTTTCTTGCTTATCAAATTACAACATTCCCCTTCAAAAAAAAGAAAAATGACAACATCTTCTTTTAACAAAAAATTGAGAGGGCTGGCCTGGGCTGCGAGAATCTGTAGCTTATTTAACTGATGCCAAAACCTTGTAGAGTTTTAAGTTTAAAATCAATACAACTATTGTGGGATCCTCGTTATGCCACGCCCGACAACACGCGCGTGCTACTTCTCCCTCCGACAATTACACATAGCCAATGTTCCCACAGCGTCTAGTTATAACACCGAACCCAACAATCTTCTCAACCAGGTGCGCGTGCTATCCAATCGCGGCCACCTCCAAGAAGCGCTCTCAATATTCTACACCCAAACCCAAACCCAAAACCACCAAACCTATGCGACTCTGTTCCATGCATGTGCTCGCCACAGAAGCCTCCATGAAGGCATATCTCTACACTATCACATGCTTTCCCACAACCCCACAAACCCTTTTGATCTCTTCGTTACCAACCATCTCATCAACATGTACTGCAAATTTGGATACGTAGACTACGCCCACCGCCTGTTCGATGAAATGCCTCACAGAAACCTTGTTTCTTGGACTGCTCTCATTTCCGGGTACGCGCAACAAGGAAGAGCGGGCGAGTGTTTTCTCTTGTTTTCGAGTATGTTGGTGGAGTATTATCCGAATGAGTTTGCAGTGGCAAGTGTGCTTAGTTCTTGCTTTGGTGAGCGTGGTCGGCAAGTACATGCGCTTGCGTTGAAACTGGCTTTGGATTCTTGTGTTTACGTTGCGAATGCTCTTATTACCATGTATAGTAAGAGTACTAGCTTTGGGTGTGTGTATAATGATGATAAGGATGAGGCTTGGAGTTTGTTCAAGACCATGCAGATTCGCAACCTTGTTTCGTGGAATTCAATGGTGGCAGGGTTTCAAATTCGTGGGCTTGGGACCCAAGCTATGAATCTTTTCACGCAAATGCACCGTGAGGGAACTGGTTTTGATCGTGCCACTCTTCTCAGTGTCTTTTCTTCCTTGTATGGAAGTGAAAGCAGTGGCAATATACAAGTTGATGATGTGATGAGTAGTAGTCTCAAGTTTTGCCTTCAGTTGCATTGTCTCACTATCAAAACTGGGCTTATCTCAGAAATTGAAATAACAACTGCATTGGTGAAGTCTTACTTTGATATTGGAGGAGATATTGGTAACTGTTATAGGATTTTTATGGAGACAAGTACTTCTCATCGAGATATTGTTTCATGGACTAGCATTATTACGGCACTTGCAGAACGTGACCCTGAAGAAGCTCTGTTCCTTTTCTGTCAGTTGCGTCGAGAGGACTTAATTCCAGATTGGTATACTTTCTCAATTGCCTTGAAAGCTTGTGCAGGCCTTGTGACTGAGCGGCATGCTATGGCAGTTCATTCTCAAGTTATTAAAGCTGGGTTTGAGGGTGACACTGTACTTGCAAATGCTCTGATCCATGCCTATGCTAGGTGTGGCAACATTGCTTTGACTAAGCAAGTTTTTGATGAAATGGAATTTCGTGATTTGGTTTCTTGGAACTCAATGCTAAAAGCGCATGCCTTGCATGGAAAAGCTAGAGAAGCATTGCAACTCTTTTGGCAAATGAATCTCCAACCTGATCCTACTACCTTTGTCGCTCTCCTCTCAGCTTGCAGCCATGCTGAACTTGTGGATGAAGGAATCATAATTTTTGACTCTATGGTTGGAAAATATGGTATTGTTCCTCAGCTTGATCACTATGCCTGCATGGTTGACATTGTTGGGCGATCAGGGCGAGTTCTTGAGGCTGCAGAACTTATAAATAGAATGCCGATGAAGCCTGATTCTGTAGTTTGGAGCACACTCCTTGGATCATGTAGGAAGCATGGTAAGACAAGTTTGGCAAAGTTAGCAGCAGATAAACTGAAAGAGTTGGAGCCAGGTAATTCATTAGGTTATGTACAAATGTCAAACATATATTCCTCCGGTGGTAATTTCAATAAAGCTGGCCTAATTAGGAATGAAATGAAGGGATCTAGTGTGAGAAAGGAACCTGGATTAAGCTGGGTTGAGATTGGAAATCAGGTGCATGAATTTGCCTCTGGAGGCCGATGTCATCCAGAAAGGGGGGTGATATTCAGGCAGCTTGAAGGATTTATTGGGAAGTTAAAGGAGATAGGTTATGTACCCGAGACAAGCTTGGCATTGCATGACATGGAAGAGGAGCAGAAAGAGGAGCAATTGTATTGTCACAGTGAGAAGCTAGCTTTGACATTTGCCGTAATGAATGAAAGAAGTTTGTGTTATGGTGGGAGAGTAATAAGAATTAATAAGAACATTCGAATTTGTGTGGATTGCCATAACTTCATGAAGTTAGCATCAGATATGCTTAAAAAGGAGATTGTTGTAAGAGATGCAAACCGCTTTCATCATTTTAAAGGTGGGGTGTGCTCTTGCAATGACTATTGGTAGCGAACTAGCATCACTGACTCAAATTTATGCTGTTTGCACTTGTCTTTGGCTGCATGGTTCTTCTTTTTGATAAGTAAAAGAAACGGGCGCAACACAAGGACTTCCCAAGAGGTCACCCATCCTAGTACTAATCTTTCCCAAGCATGCTTAACTACGTGGTTCTGGTAGGATGTGGTGCATTAGTACCAGTATCATTGATTCCAGCAGAAATGGATTGAAAAGATTCACATTGAGTTTCTAAATGATAAACTTGGGTTTTTTTAGTGATTGGACCATTGTAAGACTCTTGTGGAGTTCAATCTATGTCTGGAGTAGTTGCACAAATCACAACTATGAGTTCTTGCTGAAGGTTGATTGTGATGTACGGTATTGCTCTCATCTAGATTGTGCTTTAGTGTGGAAGTAGACCATTCTATTTATGTGGTTCAGGGGACCAATTATAAATAAATCACTTTTACTCTTACAGAATGAGTAACAAGCCTCAATTCTAATGGAACATTTGATTTATTATCTTGAAAGAAAGTCCCATATAATTTGACTGTCCATAGAACCAGACTTGAGAGTGCCAGAGTGGGACCTTTTGCAGGGCCTTGAGAATTCAAGATTACCTAATTATACTGCAATGTAGCTCACTGAATGTATGATCCGGCTCTACTGTTGAATTAGCACTAATTATTCAGTATGTTTTCAGATGCAAGGAGAGGAACTGCAATTGGATTTTAGAAGGGTATGTTTGAGTATATTTTACACAATAAACTAAATAAGCTGATGAAAATAAGCTCATATAAATACATACTAAACTTTTTGCAGTTGTAAATGTTATTTTTTATTATTATTATTATTATATAGAAATTCCTTTAAAATTGATTTGTAATGGGATTTCTTCAAGAAAGGTTGTAAACGTTTACTTACTGTGTTATATGCAAGGCTCTCTTTCTCTCTTTAGGTAAACATTTATTATTATTATTATTATTTTGGTCGGGTTGAGAATCCTGTGGAAATTTCATTTGCTGGTCTTTGAAAACAAATGTATTGCGTTGAATGATTTTGGTCTGTTTTTTCATTTGGTCTATATTTTTAGGCTCCTGTAACTGAAGGATCATTCCTTTATCTGGGTCTCAAATAAGAAACTTATGGATTATGGTTCATAATTTTCTGTTTTCATTTAAGAACAAGTTGAACATAGAGATTTATATTTTGTATAGAATTAGACTCCTGATTTTTGTGTGTGAATCACATAAATAATCTTTATTTGTGTCACTAGAAGGTAGAATTGCACAAAATCCCTGATTTGTTCATGTATGTGTGTGTGTGATGGATTCTCTTTGTTGATATCATTAAATATGCTTCTTCATCCCCATATTGGAAGATTGCATCATCAATGAAGAGGAACATGTTTGTTTATAGGGAATTGTTATTGCTACTCAGGATCATGTTCAGTTGATACACTTAGCTAATATTTACACAAAATTACAACAAAAGGGGAAAAAGGAGGCCACATCTCAGTCAGTACAACATGTGTGAACTAAAATTGTTCAAATCTAATGGAAAGTGTGCATTAATTATTTAGATTGTCTCTATTTGCTCTGTCTCTCAGGGAAAGCTTCTTATTTTCCAATGTTTGGTTCCATCCCTGGAAATTTTCACTAATGTGCACACACCCTAGACTTCTAATTTATTGCTTCTTTCTATTCATCTTCATATGCATAGATGCTGGTCTGAGATACGTTTTTTCCTTCTTTTCAATTCTTGAATAATACATGCTTAGGGTAGACTCTGAATAATAAAAACATATTACTAGGATGAACCATAGAAATAGAACACCCACCCTAATGTATGTTACGTGTGAGCCTTTGTGTCATTTGCCTAATTCTTTACTTATAAATATTATGCATGTTTAAGAGGGATACTGCTTCGGGGGAACCCTTATTAGAATATGACTAGGAAATAGAAGTGGAGGGATTCAGATTTTTTCCATTTGTTTGTTTTTGAGTAAGATCCACCTCTTGTTTTTGCGGTTTTTTTTTTTAGCTTAAACTTGTTATCTAAAATACCCAATTTTTATTTTTTGTGATTTTTGTAGCATAAGCTTGTTTCCAAAGAGACCCACTTCATGATTTTGTGCCAGATCTATTTGTTGAAGCGGGGTTATTGGTTTTCATTATAGATGTTTGGTAATGGGTTGTGTAATTCAAGCTTAGATCTTGGCCTAATCTTCCTCTAATGTGAATTTGAGACTTAAATATAAGGTACCTATTTGGAAAAACGGTTACTTTTTCGGGGATGTTGGGTTTGTTTAATGGGACTTATAGAGATGTGTGAATGTGTGAGAGATTCAATTGGATGGTGGGTCTATGTTTGTTTGGCTTTATAAAGTTGAAGCATTGACTCTCGCCTTATAACAAAATTTTATTGGTGAGTTGTGGCACAAAGATATGCACAAAGTTATGTCCTGAGTATTACTCCATTGGACCCAAACCACTTTAGACCCAAATCCAACACCTTGAACCGATCAAACCTGTTGCAAGAAATTCTTTGAACTTGAAATTATGTACCATTTTGACAAAGATTAGGCATTTGCTATTATTTTGTGCCAAAGCTTAATCATTCAGTCTTTAGACCATAATATATATATATATATATATATACTCTCTCTCTCTCTCTCAGAGAGAGAGAGAGAGAGGCCGCACCCTTGGTCCATTTAATTGAAGTTTGGCCAAACTCATGCGAATCGGTAGAGTCGTATTAGTGCATTTCAAAATGGTGGTTCGACTTGTATCTTCACCCTAGATAAAGTGTCTTACGTAGAATTACCACTTATTTTACTATAAAGAAAAAGTAACAAAACCATAAACATTTCTTTATTGATTTGAAAATGAGTATACATTGTCCTAGGAAGTTACATGGCAATGTTTCTAGATAGAATCTAAGACAAAAGTACAAGGCTATATCCTTACCATTTTCTATCCTCTCAATTAAATAGATGTGAGGGAAAACTAAATTTTTTTCTGTCTCCTAACTTTTCCATCATTTTTCTATTTTCTATCCCTTGACTTTTCCATCTTCCTAATCAAACAAAATCTAAGCAAAGGTATTGTTTGGATATTTTTTTTTCTCTCTTAGATTTTGAAGTATATATGAGAGAAATGAGATCAGTTAATTTATAGAGAAACATAAATTGAAATTACCAAGTACTCCTTTCCATTCATAATGCTTGAAAACAACTGAGTCTCCAAGTCCAAGTGGGACTTCAATTCCATGTAGTGAGACCAACATGGTTAGATGAAGTAGGACCAAGAATGAGACATGTGATATGCTAGGGCTGCTTCATTTTGTTATTTAAGGTAAATGTAGTAGAGCTCTCTAATTTCTTTTTTGGCTGAAATTAAACGATGTTAGTAATTTCTTGTTGCTATGATGTGGCACAAAGTGATTTGTAAGCTTTGTGTCAATTGACACCGCACCAAACTTTTATTTATTTATATAATTTGATTTTTTTTTTCAGCAATAATTTGATAGTTACATCGTTTGGGAAAAAGAATTCAAACTCTAATTCTCCTAATTGATTATAGCATATTATGCCATTCAGCTATAAGGCATTTTGATTTTCACTTTCTTTCCAGGCCACTTTATTGTTGTGGTTGTTATTGTTACTTTAGAATTATTAATTTCTATATATTTCAGTGGGTACAATAATGTTTCTAGGGCTCTTAGGGTTCAATTAGGTAATTTTGAATATAGGTTTATTTAGAATGAGGGGTTATGAATTATTTTTTTTGGCATATGATATTCGGGTGATAGCATAAGATTGTGAGATTTTTGGATTTAGTCTGGATTTGCTCAAATACAGACTTAAAGGTACAGTTAATTTTTTGTCAAAAAAAGTACAATTAATTTGACAAAATCTACCATTTTTTGGACATTATTGCCACCTTTCAACAGATTTCATTTGCATCTTTTCTTGGTGTCCCAAGTGTTCAACATGCACTTGCATCTTGTCTTGGTGCCCAAGTGTTCAGAATGCACTTATATCTTATTTAAGAGTTAATTGTTTTAACTTAAAATCTCAAATTATTTTTAAATAAAATAAATTCATACAAATAGACTCTAATAAGTAATGAGACATGATTCCTAGGGGCAGAAAGATGAGTATGATGTTTCAATATTAAAATTTCCATTAAATTCAACTATGATATAAGTAGGATTCAATTGGGTGAATAATGCCAAGAGTGTTTTAGCTCAAGTGGCATCTCCAGGTGTTTTTAATATAGATATCTAGAGTCAAATCCTCTTCTCCCATTGTTGTATTTATTGAACCATCAAAAAATGGGCGAATAAGAGATTTTGGGTGAGACCAATATTGGTTAAGGGTTTTAAAGTTACCATATTTACAAACATACCTTTAATACTCTCTCTCTCTCTCTCTCTCTCTCATAATGTTAAGTGAATCTCATAATATCAACCTCAATAGCTACTCGTACAATAGATTTGAATTGCATCTCATGAAATGAAAGTTCTAAGTTTTACTCTCTCTCAAGGTCACTCTTTTTTAGTTATAAGACATGCATCGAATAAACCACATATTTTTTTCACTCCCATTTCACAAGCAATTAATCATTTGATTCCCACCACGGTACAAAGTGAGATGGAAGCGAAAAATTTCTATGCAGGTTTTTGGTGCCTATGACATTTTCGTTTTTTTTCTTTTTATCTTTTTTTTTTTTTTTGAGCGCTAGAGTCACCTAACAAAACATCCAAAATTTTCACATCCACTTGTTAGGAAATTTGACAGATTAAGTCCGATTATGCCAATTTAATCACTCTGAATTTAATCATTGAAAAAAAATATAAGCATATATGGCATAAGGCGTCACCAATTGCAATTCAAACAACTATGGATAAGAGACAATGATATCATGACAAACTGAAAAACCTAATTATGAAAACTATCTAAGGGAAAACCCACAATGGATTATGGAGGAAACCTTCCCCAAAAAGTAACTACAACTGGGAGAGGTTTTTACAATATAGCATCAAACCTTTACCTATACTCTATAAAACCAGTAGATTAACTTATTATAGAAACCTTCTATAACTTCAAATCCTCTAAAGTCTTTAATTATCTGAATGCTTCACGGATGACATGCCTATATTCATAACCGAAATCTCTAATCAAGTCCAAGAACATCTTAAAGATTTGTTCCATAACATTAAAACTAGGATGATGGCTCTAAGACTTCAACTTCTGATCTCACCAACGAGATTACAACTCAAAGAATATGTCTTTAGAACTCACGGATATACTAGATATTAGTATATGCTAAAAGAGAAGGAAATCAAGAATGCCCGTATCGATAGCGTTGGGAAAACTCAAAGAAAATGCTGAACAGAAGGTGACTTTGCCATATTTGTTGAGATACCTAGCCATTACAATGAGTGCAACAAAGCATGCAGTTAAGCACTCCTTCCCTGTCACAAATCTGTCACCAGGAGGACAGATAGTCCTAGAATGGTAGCAATGATGATTTTTGGTGGTGTGGAGTCCCTTGAAAACTATTGTGCCTACTTTTGCCATCAAAAGATGAAACATATTCAGCGTGTTGGTGGCAAAAGAAAACCTCCCAAATCTTCTTGGATGGCTAAAGAGAAAAACAAGATTGAATCTGTTGAATGATACATATGGAGGAGAACAGTTTTCAATATAGCAACTGATGCCATTAGGAAGAAGATATATATTGAATGTGGTTGTGTAATATCATATATTAAGACTAGTCTATGTGGGAAGGTGGTTGTGTGTCAAGGAATGGTACTATTTAAAACAAATAGGGGATTTAAGTGTGGAATTAGGATTGCTTAAAAAGTTAGTTTTTTTTATTATTCAACTTATTTTTGCTAATATTTATAGTTTTTATTACACTTTTTAGTATTATTCATGGATCCCACTGTACTATTTCAGTTATCTTTTACTTTTATATATAGTACTTTCAGTAAAAAAATTTCAATTTCAGTTAAATAAGTTGTTCCCAAACAGATACTAAGAGGAAAAAAAATTCCTCGTTAGACATAATGTGAAGTCCTCAATATATATATAATCACGCATGAATATATATTAACTTTCTATATATAGAAATATACATATATTAATTTATGCTTTGCAGCATAAATTAATATATATTAAGTTTCTATAGAAATATTGAGAAAATCTTTACAAAATAAAATTCCAAAGTTATTAGAAACAATAGTAGCAACAAGAAAAAAGAAAATTTTCATGGAGGTTCACTTATTGATAACATATCATCATGGCGCTCACAAAACAATGGTCCATCAAACTAGCTTCCTGCCCGAACAAAGTTACCAATTGCAGGTCAATGTGCAAGAGAACTCACCTCATCCTCTTGCCAATATCTCTGTTCAAGTTCATACCATATCGACCGCGAGACTCCTTCAACCGAAGGTGCACTTTTACAGGTATCACAGGACTTTGTCTGACAAGTAAGAAACTGTTTAAGCCGTGAACCCTTTTCAATGATTGACTGAACAGGTTCATGGTATAGTGTGAAGGAGGTTTTAGAGCCTATTTCAAATTGTATAAAGAGGCAGTGAGAGATATTCAACACCTCCAAATTTTCAAAGTTGTCCAATATATGGATCAAAGCTTCGTTGTGCACTGTTTTGCATCGGAGACTTACCACCTTAAGCTTTCGAAAATTTTTAGTAAGGGCACAAGCTAAGTTTAGGTCAAACTGGCAATCAATTTTAAGTTCAAATAAGTTTTTGCAGTATGTACCAATCACCTCCATGTGTCCCATACGACTACAAAACCAAGGAATAGTCAAAGAT
The DNA here is from genome assembly GCF_002906115.3 of Quercus suber. NCBI lineage: Eukaryota > Viridiplantae > Streptophyta > Magnoliopsida > Fagales > Fagaceae > Quercus > Quercus suber. The sequence continues at coordinate 107,040 of NW_027070191.1, forward strand.
TCAAGTCCTTCCCACATTTTGAAAGCCTCTACAGTTCCACCAATTGTTATTTGATGCCAAGTAGCAGGTAGAACGAGTCGTTTTAGGTTACGGGTCCTGCATATAATAGTGTCTCAATTTTTAGTATATATAATGTCCGTTTGGTAACAGTTTATTTAAATAAAATTAAATTTTTTTATTGAAAATATTGAATATAAAGCTAAAAACTAACTGAAATATTATAGTAGAACTTGTAAATAGTATCAAAAAGTACAATGTAACCTATGAATAATATCAAAAATAAGCTAAATAGTATCAAAAATAAACAAAATAGTAAAAAAAAAACTGTCTTTTTCAGCCAATACCAAATGCAACCATAATAGGTTGTTTATTTTGATTTGAATATACTAGTAAATTAGGGAATAAAAACTTGGTACCTTTTGGCTATAAAGACCAAATGCTCATCTCTTATGCATTCAAAGAAGTTGAAAATCAAGAAAGTCACATTTCCGCGACTGAGATTTAAGGACCTCTTCAAAACTGACATTAGTATATTAGCTGGAAGGCGGTTAGACCAAGGATATGGTTTTGGGGGATTACAAACGAAGCTAGGCTTCAACATACGTAAGTCAAGTTTCTTCCACAAGACAGGCTCACAACAAGCTGAGCGCCATGAGCTGCACACTTGAGAGACGCTAGTAATCAAATCCATAACATTAAGAGTCATGAATATCTTAACAAGTATATCATTGTCCATGTTATTCCAGCTGTGATCACTTGAACTTTCATTCCTCATTTGTTCAAAATGGATTTTCCCTTCAACATAGGTAAATAAAAACATGGTAAGCAACAAATCTATCTCAAGGATATACGTTTTTTAGGTCCAATTTCTACTTGTGTAAACTAAAAGTGCATTCAAGATTGGAATTTTAAGGTCATTTTTCCCACTTTCTATCCTCTTTTGCATAGGTTTAAATTTCTCATTACATTATAGATATAAAGAAATTTAAACCACACAAATCATTGTAAAACTTAAAGAGATAAAAGATCACTATCCTACAGTCATTACTTACAAAAGTTTCAAATCCACTTAAGCAAACTAGCCAGGCAACAAATTTGCATACATTTGCAATATTTACAAACCAAAAGGATATCATGAAATGATTAGGTTACTTATAAAAGATTTTCTAAACAAAAAAGAAAGAAAAAAAAAGAAAAAAGGCTACTTATGCTAGAAGGAGAAACCATTCTTAGAAAATTTAAAATTCTCTTGCAATGAAAATTTTGAGATCTCAATAAAATATTAAGGTCATTGCAAAAACAATATGAGAACAAGAATATTAGAATATAAATGCCACGTATAAGCAATTGCATAATTTTTTAGAAATTACCCTAAAATCTTTGAGAAAGTTATATATAGACACGTCAGAAGAGTTGGATTTCGTTAACAATAAATAGCATCCGTACAAGTCTAGAGATTAATTAAATACTCAAAATTCTCTAGACAACTCGTTACCAGAAAACTAACTACCATATAAATTACGAATTGTCATATGAATGTCAAACGGTTAAGATTCGTTTTACACTATACACTTAATCATTTTATGTACTATATCTACCTAATCATAACCATTCATCAAATTATCTTATATATTTAATGAAGCAATATCCTATGAACATGTAAAAAAACAAATGTGTATCATAGAATTATCCTAAATTATTAAAAGATTTGCCTAAAATTTTCAACGTTAACGCATTCCTTTAGTTGTTCAAAAAATATCTTTAAAACAATATTTCAAGGATGTAATAAAAAAATAACTTTTCAACAATATTTCAAGGATACAATAAATAATAATAATAATAATAATAATAATAATAAAAGTATTCATATTTCAAAATCAATGAAATCTACAAATATGGATGAGATCTCCTATAAAAATCATAAAGATTGATGGGAGTCACTCATATTTAAGAAGTAAATTAAGATGTTTCAGTAGTCTATTTTATTGTTTCAGTTTGGACATTAAGGGGGAAAAAGTTTAAACTTTCACACATAACAACTAATGATATTCTTTAGAATCAAAGGAAATGTCTCAAACAACTTGAATTTACTGACTTTTTCATAGTTTGATTCGAAAAGAACTCGTCTTAGATTTTCAATCCTCACACATTTGAATTTCTTGACTGACTAATTTATGTTTTTACGATATAATATGATTCTTCTAGCTAGCTTAACATGTAACGCAAATTCTAAAATTTTTGATAATTTAATTTTATTTAGCTTTCCTGTTAATTCTTAGTGAAAAAACTTCACCTTAAATTATCACACAAGAAAAAATAATATCAGGGAATTTTTTTAGAAAAAAAGGGGAGAGAGAGAACTTTAGATTATAATCAAGTCTCTTAAACGCAGTATTCAACAAAAAGAAGACCTTTTAGCCACATCATTAACCCAATTAAAGACTTCAAAATTAACAGAAATAAGTAGAATATAAATGTATTGCTCACGAAGATGGAAAATCAAACTCCTCATATATTACCTAGCTAAGGCACTACAAATGGGTTTTGTCAGATTCTGATAATTTTGCAAACTTAATTTCCTTTCTAGACACCATGCATTTAGATACTTCAAGCTTGAACTCTCCTAGTCATGAAAAGAAAAGCACCTAAACTACTTCAGATTAAGATAAGAAAATAATTTGATGGATTATTTTCTTGTCATTAAACTTTGAACTATTTTATAGTGACATTGACCTCAATACTTTTCTTAACATGCAAGAAGAGGAAATTTGTATAGTTTGAGAAAATCCTAACACACATTAGAAAATGAAGGAAACAAAAGAAGAAAAAAAAATGGTATCTTTGTGAAGCAATTGGCTTACCTTTAATTGAAGGTGCCGTTTGGATCTCTTCTTTCTCTCTTAATTTTTGAAGACAGAGAGAAATCAGACAGGTTAGATTTATACAGATGCAAGCCTTGAAATTACCAAATTTTCCTTTGCATTTGTAACGTAAGGTAACAACGCATGCTTTTACTTAGATTTCACCTTAATGCAGTGACATTAGTGTAGTGACATGAAGTGAGACCAATGAGAATGAGACGTGTAAGACATTGGGGGTTAGTTTTGTCATTTAAAGGAAGTGTTGTAGGGTAATTTACTGCATGGACCATGCCTTATAAGATAACACAAACGTGGCACAAAGAGATTAATCAATGTTGATGTGTCAATTTCACCCGTCTAAACTAGGTTATTACTTTCTTACCATAATTGTAATGGACCAACCTCAAATTTTAAAGTTTCTTCACTCACAAAAATAACAAATTCAAATTTATTTTCCTTTATAAAGCATCGGAAATTGAGATATGTAAAATGAATATGAATTTAACATCGTAACAATAAGTGAGATATGTAATGTGAATATGAATTTAATATCATAACAATAAGTTTAGTAAGTTTCATAGTACAAAAAATTTCACAACATGTCACATTATGATTGATGTTAACAAAAGTGTTGTCAATAGTTTAAACTGTTTTCATTCTGATTACAATTTATCATGTTAGCAATTATTTAATAAGAAAAGTAATAATTTTTGTGTAGACTTGAATGGTCAAAATAACAATAAAATCAACAGGTTTGGAGAGGGAAAAGAGTTCTAAAACAAAAGCACACCACAACTCCACTCAAAAGTCATGATAACTTTTAAGGGAGGGTATGGTAAGTTATACTACACACAACACGCTCTCAAAAAATCAACAGGTTAAGCTCAATAAAGATGTCGTGTAAGAGTTTATATTTAATTATACCTTTCAATCAAACATTGCCACTTCAATTTTTTTTCCTAAATTAAGAATGGAGACTAATACACCCGATTACAATTCGTTAACAGCCAATAATTTGTAGATTAAAAAAAAGTCAAAAAAAAATCTAGTCGCAATTAAGACGTTATCAATTATTACAAGAAGAGAAATACTAGCGACAAATCTTCATGACAACTTGAAAAAGCTATCAGAGACAACAAATCAAATAATAACGGATTGAAGAGGCTTTGATCCATAATTGAGATCGAACACAACCCAAGTTGGGCCTCTTTGATCCATTATTATTATTTGCATTCTGAAATTGAAAACTTTGCTTTGCGCCAAATAGTTCCAAATATTTATGAAATTTCTATTCAAATTTGTCCAATTTTAGTTTTCCCAACCCTCTCTATATCAGCTTTCTCAAATTGACGGCGATCCAATTAATCAAAATAAATCCTGACCGTTCAATTTATAGGGTACTCTAGTCCATAAACCCCATGAGCCTGAGCAAGAATAATTACTAGTTTCATCATATTATGTTTTTTCAGAACACTATGACTACTATCCTAAGTCATGGTGCTGAAAATGATCAGCAATTCCGTGGTTTAGTATCATTTATTTGATTTAAGTTGTTTACATGGGTTTCTCTAAGACGATTGAAATAAATTTTAAATGCCGCATGTTGCACATAGATCTAAAAATTAGAGAAAATTGAAGGATTAAAATATGAATAGAGCATGAACCTTATTGAGACAATAAGAATCTGTGTTGGATACCGCTTATTTTGCTAAAACTAAAAAGTTATTGTTGAAAGTGCTGTGGATAAAGGTAAAACTTAGTTGAAATAGTACAGCGGAGTCCATGAATAGTACCAAAAAAGTGCAGTGAGGTTCATGAATAGTAGCAAAAATAAGCTGAAAAGTAAAATAATTTTAATTTTTCATTGATATCCAAACACACACTAAGTATCTTAACATCTAACCGTATCTTTAAGGAAAATATCAATACTATATATAAAAATGGAAGATTTAAAATTTGATTGCGCTCTTCTCCCATCGTGTCACAAAAGATTATATCATTAGCTCTTCTTTTCTTTTCTTTTTTCTTTTTCATTCTTACTTGATTATTTAGTATTTTCACAATTTTGGTTTCCCTCTTTTAATATCTCCAATTAATTCTCCTTCCCCATTTAATTGTCTCTTCCCTCTCTCTCCATCAAACCCATTAAATTGCCCCATGCTATTAATTGTTTTTCCTTATTTGCATGCTCCTTCATTATTAATGGTGATTTATTAATACTTGAGGTTTTTTTTTTTTGGTGGCTACTCGAAAATGCCAAGACACCCCCTTGAACCTTTGGGTGGTGGCTAATACACTCCCTGAACTTTTATTTTAGCCAATTTAATCCTTAAACTTTATACAAGTGTCAAATAGAAGCATCAGTTAGACTACTGTTTAAAGAGAAGTTAATCACCCATGTGACACACGTGTAAATAAAAAATACCCAATTGCACTATTAGGAGAGAGAAACCAAGGGGAGAGAGAGGATCTCTCAACCAAGCTGCAGCAATATTTCTAGAGTTCGAACTCCTGCCAATCTAGGCTTTAAAGTTTGACCCTACCGGTCATGGTCCTATTGTTCGGTAGCCACTACTGATTGAACTCATTGTTGATCTAAGTTTTTGTGTGTGTTTTTTCTCTTCCCTCTTTTCTTTCATTTTCTTGATATACAAACATAGCTTTGATTTCATATTTTTTTTATTTTCTCAACCAACAAACAAGCCTTTGGTCTTAGCAAACAATCAAGTGTTTGATTAAGCTTGATGATGAATTGGACAAAAAAAGGAAAAAAAGAAGAAGAAAAAAAAGATCACCATCTAATGTCTTTCTTAGTGACGTTGTTTGTCTATATATTGACCAACAAGCAGGCCTTATTATGATTTCGTTAGATTGATTTTATTTGAGTTGGATAATGAAACTTGTTCTTTTCAATACTTCAGTTTTTGTGTGTGTGTGTTTTTTTTTTCAACGCTTCAGTTGTTTCATAATAGATGACAGTTTAATAGATGCCTCTATTTGGCACTTGTGTAAAGTTCAATGAGTAAATTAGATAAAATATAAGTTCAATGATGTAATGGCCACTACCCCTGTAAGGACTAGAATCTGAGCCACCACAGCCCAGCAATAACAATGGACGTTGGCCCAACAAGCCCAAAACAAAATATTTGTTAGAGAATGGGTGTTATAGGAAAATGCCTCAGCACATAAAATATGGACCACAGATAATAGGATTCATGCCAATAAGAATGCAAACACAAATTGAGAGAAATAGTGCTCCTCTGTCAAGTTCGAGGATGAAGAGTTCTTATATTAATTCAAGCTTATATTAATACAATGTCTTTCTTCTTTTCTTTTTTCTCCTTAGATTTCATGCCATTTTTTACGGTGACCGCTGTCTTATATAGTCCTTCAAACCTCCATCCCAGCCTTCCACTTGTTGATCTTGTAGGTAATCTCTTGGATGCTTGTCCCAGTAAAACCTCTTGGAAGCTTTGTGAATAATTGTAAGCTAAGATAACACTATTTAGGTGTCATTTCTTAATAAATGCAGCCGGTTGGTTTGGTGCAGAGTATTTAATGTGGTAGTGACAACCTTCTCCCCAGATATTTCTTCCTTTATTGTAGGCTTAACTCCGTTACTTTCCTTGATGTTTATCCTCGAAAGAATGATTGCCTTTCGTATAGCATTCTTGAGATGGCTGGGTTCTGACCTTCCACAAGGCTTTCCCGAGGAGGCTCGACTCCTCGAGAACTATTGCCAATCCGTTATTATCTTCTCCTGTCCTTGGCTCATTGTCCCCAAATCTTAACAAACCTTTTAACCATCCTTGGGCTTATATGCATCCTCGAGCAAGGCCCATGGCCCAACACACTTACTCGGCCTATTTATCCTCACAACCCCAAAATTCAAGAGATGTCTTGGTATATTCCCTCCCTCTTTTAACACCATCAACTATCATCCTCTCTTCCCTTCATTCAACTCTTCTATCAAAAATAGGTCATTTTGGATATACATCACTGTAAGTTTATTTAAAAAATGAGAAATGATATGTCTACAACATTTTTATAACAAATTCTAAGTGGTATATTGTTACTAGTTGTTATTGTTGGGGCAAAAAAGTAATTTTAGTGTTAGTTTCAAATTTGAACCAATAACAACTAACCACCTGTGATTTGTTGTAAAAACGTTATAAAATTATTGTAGATATAGCATCTCTCTTAAAAAATATTCTCCCCTCTCCCTGTATGTGCGTGTGTGTTAAAAAATATTTAGTATTCTAAAAAATAAAAAAATAAAAAAAAAACTCTTTTTTTCTCTCCAAAAAAAAATCATCCAATTCTTCTCTTATTCATTACCTCATTATTTCAACTCTTTCTTAATTATTCTTACACCTAGAAATTCAAAGGATATAGATTTTCACTCTTCTTTTTTTCTCTCTATTAATAAATAAATAAATAAAGTATGTTCTTCCCATATTGTGCCATGTAGGGTCTTACCATTAGCTATCTCTCTCCCATTTTTTTTTTTTTTTTTCATTCTTCTTTAATTATTCATGTTAATGGGTTCCCTTAGGACAATGATTAATAATTTATTTTAGGAAAGTTTTGACATAATTTTTATGGGAAATGGAAAGCCATCTAAACATTAATTTTTTTTTTCTTTTCCTATAAAAACTTTCTTAAAATGGATTGTTAACTATTGTCCTAAGGGCATCTGTTAATATTTCCCTTTATTTAATTCTTTTGGAATTTTTTATTTCCCTCTTTTAATTTCTCCAATTAATTCCCCTTCCCCATTTGTCTCTTCCTCTCTCCCCAACAAACCCATTCAATTTCCCTATGTCATTAATTGCTCATTCATTTTTTTTTTCCTTTTACTAACCTTTTAGTTTTCCTAATTAATGTTTTTTCTTTCCTCTTTTAATGCCTTCAAATGCACTCTTCTTCCCTCCATAAAAATCAATCAACTCTTCTCATGTTCCTCTTTATTTCCACTCTTTTTCTTTCATTTCCCTACAAATTTGGTTGTAGTTAATGGTTACAACTTTACTCAATATTTTTTTATTAGATGTGAATTTTCTACAAATCCATTGTTGAATTATATATATATATATATATATTTTTTTTTTATATCCTCTGTATTTACAATTTTTAAAGATCAATAGTTATGTTATCAATTAAATGTTTAAATTTCAAGTTTTTTAGTCTAAAATTATGCATAAAAAATAAGTTCATAGATTGAATAAAAAATAGCATCTGATTGACACGAAATTTTACATCGCGTCAAGGACATAAAAAACATAGAATCCGGTGATTGGATTTTCAAAATATGTGTTTCTCAACAAAAAAAAAAAAAAAATCAAAATATGTAGTCATATTAATTTTTTAGCAAGTGTTGTAATCAATGGTTACAACCAAGTTTGTAGTCAACTTGTCCATAGAGTAATAGGTTCCAACACAATTCCAATAGATAAAGATTCTTTTTCCCATGTTCTATTTTTAGATGAACAAAATTTGACTACAAACTTGGTTGTAACCTAAGCCTTAGGTTCATCCATGGGCCAGGTCGGGCCAACCCAACCTATTTTAACTTGGCCCATGGGTGCAATGGGATGAGCATCGCAAGCTGTTGACCAATTTACGGGTTGGGCCGAAAGAAAAAACTCTAGTCCATGTCCTTGGCCATGGGCGATGCCCATTTTGTATTTAGCAGACTAGGATACTAAGTTAGGCCTAGTGGGCTACCCATTAGCTTGTGTTAGTATCTTATTTTATTATTTTTATAAGGAAATAATCAATTTTTTTATAAGGGAAGAATTATCTTTTTTTTTTTAAGGAAAGAATCAAAAAATTTAAAACTTATTTAATTTTTACAGTCAAATCTATTTAATTATTTGTTTTGTTGATGGAAACCTGTTTATTTTATTTATTTATTTTTTTTTTATTAAGGCTTGAAATGGTTTTTTTAATCTTTTAACAAAAAAATGTGCAATGGTTAACTCAAACTTCAAAGTACTTAAAAAATATATATTTAGTAAACTAAGTTTAATACAATCACTTTAAGTATCTTAGTGGTTAGGGGAGTTCTCTTAAAAAAATTCATTTATAATGCCTCAAGATCAATCCCTCATAGGGCCCATACTCTCCCTGTATATTTTTATAATGAATTATAAGTTATTAGGCTAGGCAACAGGTTGGGGCGCCAATAGGCTAGGCTAATGGGTTAGCCCAACTGGCACCCACGGACATAAAAACTAGCTCATGGTCTAACCAAATGGGCTAGTGGGCTACCCATAGGCCTCAACAACAACGAGTTGGGCCGCCCATTAGCCCAATGGATCGTCGAACTACTGGGTTAGGCAGTGGGTAATGGGCTATTTGGCTTAAGGCTACAAATTTATTTGATACATTTTCATTAGATATAAATTTTGACAAATCTACCATTGGATTACATTTTTTCTTATATCTTTAACGCTTGAAAATTTTCAAAAAGATCAAATATCAACAACTATGTCATCAATCAAATGTTTAAATTTCAAGTTTTGTAGTTTAAAATAAGGCGAAAATGCACTTTTGGTCTCTACATTTTGAGTCGATTCACATTTTGGTCCCTAAATTGATTTTGCTACTAATGTAGTCCCTAAAAAAAGAAAATCGATTCTATTTTGGTCTTTGCCATCAACCCACTAACGGAAACCTCCTACATGGCAGACAAAGTGCATAAATGGCCTGCTAGATGCTGACATGGCTAATAAAATAATAATAAAAATACCACGTCAGCATCTATGTCAGCATTTTAATAAATAAAATAAGCCACGTCAAAAAATTAATCAATTTTTTTTTTTTTTTATGGAAGAAAATTAATCAATTAAAAACACATTCCAGCACTAAAATAAATAAAAAATCATATATATTTTTTGAAAAAGAGAGCTTTACATTAAAATTAAAACAGATATAAAAACTGGAATTTGTTTTTCATAAATCGATCAATAAAATTATAATTATAATGCAGAGATAAATAAAAAATTTTAAAAATATGAAAACAAACGGATCAAGAGGCTCACTTAGAGGCTGTTTGGATGAATTTTTTTCATCACTCAATTTTTGCCACTCAATTTCCATCACTCATCACTCATAACTCATCACTCATCACTTAATTTTTTACACTCGTTTGGCACCATTACTCACTTTTCATCACTCAATATTTTTCACACTATTTGTGGGTCCCATAACTGTTACTGGTGCAGCTTTTTTTTTTTTTTTTTTTTTTTTTTTTTTTTTTTTCAGTACCTAGAAACCTGAACTTACTGGGGAAAAAAAAAAAAAAAACCTAGGAGAAGACTGAACCCACTGAAGAAGAAAGGAAAAAAAAAAAAGGAAACCTAGAGGTGTGGAGAAGACCGAACCCAGGAGGAAAGGAAAAAAAAAAAGGTGAAAAGGTGGTCAAAAGGTGCGGCTAAAGTTATGACAGTGGGTCCCCTTGTGTGTTTAATTACAAAAATGTCATTGAGTTATGAGAGTTGGAAACTGAAAATAACCAAAAGTTGTTTTCAGTTTCCACAACTCATAACTCAAAAAGTAAAGAATTGAGTGTTGGAAACAGAGTTATGAAAATAAAGAAATTGTGTAGGAAAACAAGTATTTTGCTATGAGTCCCACCATTTTTGAAAATTGAGTTATGAAAACAGAGAATTGAGTTATGAAAACTAGTGAACCAAACAGCCTCTTAGTGTTCATGGTATTGTTGAAGAAACTCTAGTGAGAGAGAGAGAGAGAGAGAGAGAAAGAGAGAGAGAGAGAGGACCTTGAGGATGCAGATCTCAATGTTGAGGAAACGAGACGCACGAATGATGTCGTTGGTGTTGCCATCCTTGAATCTTCGAAGCTCGGATCTTCAACCATCGCTATTAATCATCCTCGAAGGTCGAATCTTCAACCATCGTTGTTGCAATTAGCAAGTTACTCTCTCTCCCTCTCTCTTGTTTGATCGGCGATGCTGGTAATTGGTTTGATTGCGTTTTTTTGGGTTTTCGTTGGGGTAGGTTGTGGTTGTGGAGATCAATGTTGCTGTGAAAATCGGTGTGGCCATGGGTCTTGGATTGTGGGTTTTGGATTCGTGTTCATAGGTTTCATTGGAGGTGGCTGGGTTTCCGTGGGGGTGGGTGGTCTGTAATGGAGGTGGAGATCGGTGTGGCTATGGGAAAATGGGTTTCTGCCATGAAGAATAGGGAAGAACAAGAAAAGGTATGTTTATTGGGTTTTTTGTGTTTGTTTCCCAAGAAAATTTATAGGTTTATGGGTTTGTTGGAGATTGGTTTGTTTACAAGGTTTATGGGTTTGATTTGCTGGAGAATTCGGTGTTTGATTGTGTTAGAATTTGGGGAAGAACATGAAGAATTCAAAGGTCTTGATTTGTAGTAGATCTGATGGTGTTGGGTTTGATGATCTCTGAGTTGTTGAATTTGGGTTTTTTCTTCTTGTTGTCATTTATGTCCTAGTGATCTGGGTTTGAGTTTTGGGTTGCTGGGTTTGTGTTCTTATGATGGGTTTGAGTTCTTGGTTACTTGGTTTGATTTGGGAAGAACAAAAAGAACAAATTGAAGAGCATGAAGATTTTTTTTTATTTTTTTTAATTAGATTAGATTTAAGTTTTTTTTTAAATTTAAATTATTTTTTGTTTAAATTTGCTGACATGGTTTTTAAAAATAATTAAAATGCTGACGTGGCATTTAAAAAATGCTAAATAATTTTTTTAATAATATTTTAATAGCCACGTCAATGCCATATTAGCAAATAGGTGACTTCGTCTGCCACGTAGGAGGTTTCTATTAATGGGTTGACGGTAGGGACCAAAATAGAATTGATTTTCATTTTTTAGGGACTACATTAGTAGCAAAATTAATTTAGGGACCAAAATGATAATCGCCCAAAATGTAGGGACTAAAAGTGCAGTTTTGCCTTAAAATAATGCATAAAATATAAGTTTATAGACTGCATAGTAAACAACATTTGATTGGTATGAAATTTGACATATGTATTAAGAACATAAAGAATATACAATTCAACTGTTAGAGTTTTAAAATATATAGCTTTGTTAATTTTTTTAATGGGATTTATAGCCTTAAACTACAATCAAGTTTGTAACCAAAATTTGACATTTTTTAAATTAGCATATATCATCTCTCTACTCCTATCTTACCTTATTTTTTGATTTGTTTTCATGCTTCTTAATTCCATTTTCACGTACACCATCAGACCAATCACTCATTTAATGGGCTTAAGGGTGGCAAAATTGGACATAACCTGTGAACCTGACACGACACAACACGAAATTAGCAGGTTATGAGTTGAGGCTTAATAGGTTCGTGTCATATTCGGGTTGATATGACCAACCCGTTTAATAAATGGGTTTGGTTAGTGTTCAGCATATAGAACTTGTTTGTCTCATCTGACCCATTTAATTAAATGATATTTTACGAGTATACCCTTCAAACTCTAGGTATATAAACTTATTAGTTGTTGTGGTTTATTTTCTTTGACATATTGTGATTGATTATTTGTGATATTGAGATATACTTTAGTTTTAAATGATTATTTGTGATGCAATTACTCGTTAGTTTTGAATTTTATATTAAAAATATTTATTTGTTTGTTTTTTTTATAATTTTTTTTTCATTTTAATAAAATCTGATAAATAGGTCGATACGACTAGCTTGTTTAATAAAAAGGTCGTGTTAGGGTTGAGAAATCTTAACTCGTTTAATAAACATATCGGGTTAGTGTTGACCTATAGAGTTGGATACTTATGAGTTGACATGACACGAACCCGACACGTGAACATGAATTGCCACCCCTAAATGGGCCTTTATCACCATTTATTCCCCTCATATAACACTTTTGTCTCTATCAAAGTCAACCCACCTAAGTATTTTGCCCTAATCTATTTTCTATACAATCGAATAAGAAATGTTTCATTCACGGCAAAAATTAACAAGGAAGCTCTTTCTTTCTTCTAATCACCAACTCTAGTAATAAAGCCCACATGGGCCACATCTATAAAGGCTAATCAAGAGCTCATTATTCAAAAAAGGGGTGTAATCAATTTCGGTTAGTCGGTATTGAAGTCAGTTTTTGCACTGAATCGATAATGTTGGTTTCAACACATTTGACACCGAAACCGACATGAAAGGAATGAAAGTCGAACCGACTGATTGCATTCGGTTTCGATTTCATTCGGTCAGATTTCGGTGTTTGGGAGGGGACAAACAAAGGTAAGAAGAAAAAGAGAAGAAGATGGGTGGTTTTGGAATGAGAAAAACAAAATCAAGAGAAAAAGAGAAGAAAACATACCAATAGCAAAATCAAACCATAATAGCAGTATCTCTTGAAGAGAAAGAGGGAGAGAATTAAGGGAGGGGGTCAGCGCTAAAAAGAAGAGAAAGGAATAAGATGCTAGGGTGAGAGAGAAAAAAATGGTGAGAGACAAAACGGTGAGAGGGGCGGCTGGAAAGATATCTAGGTTATCAGAAATTATAAATATAAGATGCTAGGGTTTTAATGGTTTTAAAAAATTAAAAACTCAAAAATGTTTAAATGAAAGCTCGAACAAGAGAACACTTGGCTGTTACACACATATCATACCACCAAGCTATAGACTCTAACGTGACTTAGTGTTACATAAATAAATAAATAAACAAAAGGGTTTAACAAGAAAGTCGTTTCAATCCAATCCATTCTTGGGGTCAAATAAAGACAAAGGATATGTCAGTGACCAAGCACAACAAAGCACTTTCCAAGGGCATGGAATGTATAATTTATTGATTAGAATCTCAACAGTAATGTCTCTGTTAGATTCTCCGGTCGAAATACGGGAAAACTCCATTCAATTCTATATATATATATATATATGTTTGGTTTGGTCGGTTTCAGGGTGAAAAAATCCAACATCAACACCAAATCGAAAAANCTCTCCTCTCTCTTGTTTGATCGGCGATGCTGGTAATTGGTTTGATTGCGTTTTTTTGGGTTTTCGTTGGGGTAGGTTGTGGTTGTGGAGATCAATGTTGCTGTGAAAATCGGTGTGGCCATGGGTCTTGGATTGTGGGTTTTGGATTCGTGTTCATAGGTTTCATTGGAGGTGGCTGGGTTTCCGTGGGGGTGGGTGGTCTGTAATGGAGGTGGAGATCGGTGTGGCTATGGGAAAATGGGTTTCTGCCATGAAGAATAGGGAAGAACAAGAAAAGGTATGTTTATTGGGTTTTTTGTGTTTGTTTCCCAAGAAAATTTATAGGTTTATGGGTTTGTTGGAGATTGGTTTGTTTACAAGGTTTATGGGTTTGATTTGCTGGAGAATTCGGTGTTTGATTGTGTTAGAATTTGGGGAAGAACATGAAGAATTCAAAGGTCTTGATTTGTAGTAGATCTGATGGTGTTGGGTTTGATGATCTCTGAGTTGTTGAATTTGGGTTTTTTCTTCTTGTTGTCATTTATGTCCTAGTGATCTGGGTTTGAGTTTTGGGTTGCTGGGTTTGTGTTCTTATGATGGGTTTGAGTTCTTGGTTACTTGGTTTGATTTGGGAAGAACAAAAAGAACAAATTGAAGAGCATGAAGATTTTTTTTTATTTTTTTTAATTAGATTAGATTTAAGTTTTTTTTTAAATTTAAATTATTTTTTGTTTAAATTTGCTGACATGGTTTTTAAAAATAATTAAAATGCTGACGTGGCATTTAAAAAATGCTAAATAATTTTTTTAATAATATTTTAATAGCCACGTCAATGCCATATTAGCAAATAGGTGACTTCGTCTGCCACGTAGGAGGTTTCTATTAATGGGTTGACGGTAGGGACCAAAATAGAATTGATTTTCATTTTTTAGGGACTACATTAGTAGCAAAATTAATTTAGGGACCAAAATGATAATCGCCCAAAATGTAGGGACTAAAAGTGCAGTTTTGCCTTAAAATAATGCATAAAATATAAGTTTATAGACTGCATAGTAAACAACATTTGATTGGTATGAAATTTGACATATGTATTAAGAACATAAAGAATATACAATTCAACTGTTAGAGTTTTAAAATATATAGCTTTGTTAATTTTTTTAATGGGATTTATAGCCTTAAACTACAATCAAGTTTGTAACCAAAATTTGACATTTTTTAAATTAGCATATATCATCTCTCTACTCCTATCTTACCTTATTTTTTGATTTGTTTTCATGCTTCTTAATTCCATTTTCACGTACACCATCAGACCAATCACTCATTTAATGGGCTTAAGGGTGGCAAAATTGGACATAACCTGTGAACCTGACACGACACAACACGAAATTAGCAGGTTATGAGTTGAGGCTTAATAGGTTCGTGTCATATTCGGGTTGATATGACCAACCCGTTTAATAAATGGGTTTGGTTAGTGTTCAGCATATAGAACTTGTTTGTCTCATCTGACCCATTTAATTAAATGATATTTTACGAGTATACCCTTCAAACTCTAGGTATATAAACTTATTAGTTGTTGTGGTTTATTTTCTTTGACATATTGTGATTGATTATTTGTGATATTGAGATATACTTTAGTTTTAAATGATTATTTGTGATGCAATTACTCGTTAGTTTTGAATTTTATATTAAAAATATTTATTTGTTTGTTTTTTTTATAATTTTTTTTTCATTTTAATAAAATCTGATAAATAGGTCGATACGACTAGCTTGTTTAATAAAAAGGTCGTGTTAGGGTTGAGAAATCTTAACTCGTTTAATAAACATATCGGGTTAGTGTTGACCTATAGAGTTGGATACTTATGAGTTGACATGACACGAACCCGACACGTGAACATGAATTGCCACCCCTAAATGGGCCTTTATCACCATTTATTCCCCTCATATAACACTTTTGTCTCTATCAAAGTCAACCCACCTAAGTATTTTGCCCTAATCTATTTTCTATACAATCGAATAAGAAATGTTTCATTCACGGCAAAAATTAACAAGGAAGCTCTTTCTTTCTTCTAATCACCAACTCTAGTAATAAAGCCCACATGGGCCACATCTATAAAGGCTAATCAAGAGCTCATTATTCAAAAAAGGGGTGTAATCAATTTCGGTTAGTCGGTATTGAAGTCAGTTTTTGCACTGAATCGATAATGTTGGTTTCAACACATTTGACACCGAAACCGACATGAAAGGAATGAAAGTCGAACCGACTGATTGCATTCGGTTTCGATTTCATTCGGTCAGATTTCGGTGTTTGGGAGGGGACAAACAAAGGTAAGAAGAAAAAGAGAAGAAGATGGGTGGTTTTGGAATGAGAAAAACAAAATCAAGAGAAAAAGAGAAGAAAACATACCAATAGCAAAATCAAACCATAATAGCAGTATCTCTTGAAGAGAAAGAGGGAGAGAATTAAGGGAGGGGTCAGCGCTAAAAAGAAGAGAAAGGAATAAGATGCTAGGGTGAGAGAGAAAAAAATGGTGAGAGACAAAACGGTGAGAGGGGCGGCTGGAAAGATATCTAGGTTATCAGAAATTATAAATATAAGATGCTAGGGTTTTAATGGTTTTAAAAAATTAAAAACTCAAAAATGTTTAAATGAAAGCTCGAACAAGAGAACACTTGGCTGTTACACACATATCATACCACCAAGCTATAGACTCTAACGTGACTTAGTGTTACATAAATAAATAAATAAACAAAAGGGTTTAACAAGAAAGTCGTTTCAATCCAATCCATTCTTGGGGTCAAATAAAGACAAAGGATATGTCAGTGACCAAGCACAACAAAGCACTTTCCAAGGGCATGGAATGTATAATTTATTGATTAGAATCTCAACAGTAATGTCTCTGTTAGATTCTCCGGTCGAAATACGGGAAAACTCCATTCAATTCTATATATATATATATATATGTTTGGTTTGGTCGGTTTCAGGGTGAAAAAATCCAACATCAACACCAAATCGAAAAACTTATAAATCTAAAACCGAAACCGAATTGGAATAATAGAAAACCACTTGAAACTCAAAAATTTTGGTTGGTCTAGTTGGTTGGTCGATTTTTCGCACACCCCTAATCCAAAAGGTTTTTGATCTCAACTCAAGTGAATGGGACATTATAGGAAAGGATTGACCCTAATTTTGGCTATAAAAAGAGGCTTATTCAACTTAGTAAGGAAAATAGAAATACCCAGATGGGACTTCATCTGGTTTGATGACCCTTTGCAAATTTATCATCCCATCTTCCAGAAGCCTAAAAATTCAATAAGCTTGTAGAAAAAATAAAAATAAAAATCCAATAAAAGACAAGACATGCACCACTTGGTTTTATCCTCTCCCTCTAAATCTCACTTACTTGTGTGCTCTTCTTAGAAATACTTTTTTTTTTTTTTCCTTTTTTTAGAAACAAACACACACACAAGGGAGAGGAAAACTGATTTTAACACAAAGGCACACTACAAACTCTAATAAAAAACCACGGTAAATTCATATTATTGGGACATGGAAGGAAGGTTGTCTTTGAGAAATATCCCAAACATCACAGATTTAAATAAAATTGTTTGATAGTTCTTAAGTTTGCTAAAATTGTGGTCTAACCTCGACCACCAAGAGGAAATATGCAATATTCAATTGGAAAGAAATTATTCACTAACCCATTTTAATAATTATAAATTTATAATATGTTTTCTGGGCTTTGGGCTTGAAATTTGTGCGCAGGTAGCGACAAAATTGGATCAAAAGCCCATTTTGTAGGAGTACTAGACTCAACTTTTCCTCATTCAAAGGCTTAAAATCAGTTATCTATAATTTCTGTGACACATTTCTCAAGTACGACAAAGGGACCACACTTCAGTAAATATAGAATTTGATTCTAACACAAAGACTAATTTAGTTTACATCTTCAAGTGGTTCTTAGGGTCTGTTTAGATACTACTTATTTTATTAAAAATTAAAAATACTGTAGCAAAATAATTTTTAAATATGTAAACAGTGCAGTAAGACCCATTTTTAATAAAAATTTTGTTGAAAAAGAGGTTTGTGGGTCTCGTGAACAGTGCATGAGACCCACTAAACAGTGATTATGCACGTGAAAACTGACTTCTCAAAAAAAGAAAAAGATAAAGACCAAAATGACAAACACTGGGGACCAGAAATGCAATCCAAACAAGTACTTAAGACTTTCAATGGTTATCACTTGAATGATTACTTGGAAATTACATACCCCATTATGACATGAATCTCATGATTACTGTAATTTACAATGGTAAAAACAAAACTGAGAAGATAACTGCAAATTAAAAAGCAATCACAAACTTAGTATTTACAAAGCTTATTTCCAAAACAAAGACTAAAATTAACTAAGATGAAGTTTCTAAATATTCTTTTAGACTTTTAATGACCACCACTTAAATGGGACATGATCATCTTCATTTTGAATGAAATGACTTCATTTTGCCGTCAATATTTTATTTCTTAAATCTATAGAGTGCCAATGTTATTTAAAATTTTAAGTGACATTGATTTTTTTTTTTCTTTTTATAACAGAAAAACTATATTAAAAACCAAAACACTAAAACAGGAAAGAGGCTGCAATCATGTCTTCTGCAAAATTACACAACAGAAGGGTTATTCCCTAAATCAAAAGATCTAAAAACACTAAATACACATTTAGATTTATAACATCTAATATAAACCATAGAATTGATCCATTTTAAAATTTAAACCAATCAGCCTTTCACAACTTCAACACAATTTTCTTTCACTTCTTTAGCCAATGACTCATCAACTTTCACATCTTCATGAGCAACTTGTTGCTTCTCTTTCTCTTCTTTCTCCACCTTTAACCGCATATCTTCCTCAGCCTTTTTTCGTGCCTCCTCCTTAGCAGTCTCAAGAGCTTCAATCAAATTCTTCAAACATGTATCAGCATCTTCAGTTAGAGACTTGGGCATCAAATTCTCTGCAACATCAGCAGGAGTCATATTGGTTTCCTCCAACAAATGGCCAATAGTCTCAAACAGTTGGTGTGAATCAACATCCAAAAAATTCTTGGCAAGCACCTTGAATGCTTGAAAGCAACAATAGGACAATTCTATGTGCTTGTCCATACGTCCCCTCCTGATGAGAGCTGGATCAAGCTTTTCCACATGATTAGTAGTAAAAATGATGAGCCTCTCTCCCCCAGTAGCTGACCAAATTCCATCTATAAAATTCAACAACCCAGAGAGAGTGACCTTAGTACTATTGCTTTCTTCTTCTTCATCTTTGGCCATTTTACTAACAGGATCCTTCGTTTCTTCCTCCTCCACTTTCTTCTTCTTCTTCTTTCTCTGACCAGTAAGATCAAGTGAGCAATCAATATCTTCAATCACAATGATAGACTTACTTGTTGTCTCGATCAAAAGCTTCCTCAGCTCCGTGTTGTCCTTAACCGTTGTCAGTTCAAGATCGTAGATATCATACTTCAAGAAATCTGCCATGGCAGCAATCATACTAGACTTGCCAGTTCCAGGAGGACCATAAAGAAGATAGCCACGTTTCCAGGCCTTACCAATCTTCTTATAGTATTCTTTTCCCTGGCTGAACTTAGTAAGGTCATTCTTTATTTCTTCCTTTTTCTTTGACTCCATGGCCAAAGTATCAAAAGTTGATGGGTGCTCAAAAGCAACATGGCTCCATTTGCGTGCTTGGTATCCATGCCAATTCTGGCTTGGATTGTTAGTGTACAGCTTCCTTTGTCGATTTCTCACCGTTATTTCCTTCCCTTCTTGAAGTACATGATGAATGTATGTTCTAGTAACAAATTCTCGTTTAGACTTGTGGAAAGTGAGCTTGTAATACCTCTTCCCATCCGCTGCCTCCGGGTACCAAGAAAATGACTGTGTTCTTGGGGCGTGTTTCATTGAAGCCCACAGAAGCTTGACACCTTCAAATTCATCAGTAACCTCTTCGTTCTCAGCCATGCTCAGTATCACAGATTGACTACTGTCTTTGACAACTTCTGCTTTAAGATTTTTAGCTTTCATGGAGGACTTGTCACTGAGGTATGTTTGAATGGCAGCATAGGCTTCACTGCGCTTGAAATACTCGCCAGAGAATTCATGGAACGTGATGTGGATATTGGGGGACAAGAAGCCCACAAATTTCTGACCATATTTTAGGATAAAGTCACGAAGTTGTTGAGGGAAATATTGGTTAAACATAGCCCAAGCAAACATGATGCTCCCAATCACTGAGCCTAGTTGAGCCCACTTCTCCCCCATCATCATCGTCATCATTTTCCTTCTGCAAACTTTTGTAAATTGTTACAGAATTTTGCTCAAGAAAGAATAGTGCTGAGCTACGCTATATATAGAAACATTGTAGAGCTTAGGGTGTGTTTGGTTGGGGTAAAAACAAAAAGAATAGAGAATAGATTGGAAAATGCTGTTTTCTACTATTTGGTTAAGGAAAGAAAATAAGAGAGACAGAAAATAGGAGAGAAAGTTTTCTCTCCCAGGCTCACTTTTTTTACCCTCCCAAATTGGGAGGAAAATGGGAAAGGAAAAGTAGTGTGAAATACATTTTACACAAATACCCTCTCACCTACCACTCACTTTATTCATAACCTAATGACTTTTACCTCTTCTCATGTTGAATGGTCAACAAAAATAAGTGTAAATTTCTTCATGTTGTAAGTTTTTGACCACGTTGAAAGTTTGCCCAGTGCAAAAACGTGGTCAACAAAATCTAAATTTTATATTATCTAATTCATTTTATTCATGACCTGATGACTTTTGTCTCTTTTCACATTGAATGGTCAACAAAAATGAGTGTAAATTTCTTCACGTTGTAAGTTTTTGACCACATTGAAAGTTTGCCCAGTGCAAAAACATAAAAATAATTTTTACATTATAATAATAAAAATAATAATATAAATTTGTATGTATGATGTGGTAAATTTTATATTATTTAATGAGTACAAATAAATTTATCTCACATTGAATGGTCAACAAAAATGAGTGTAAATTTCTTCACGTTGTAAGTTTTTGACTACGTTGAAAGTTTGCCCAGTGCAAAAACGTAAAAATAATTTTTACATTATAATAATAAAAATAATAATATAAATTTGTATGTATGATGTGGTAAATTTTATATTATTTAATGAGTACAATAAATTTATTTCTTACTTATTATGTAACAAGGGTATAATAGTCAATTTATATAAATTACATTGTCCATCCTATTTTTCTCTCCAACCAAACAAAAGAATTTTTCACTCTCTCACTTTTACACCCCTCCTACCAAACACACAAGAGGAAAAACCAAATATTTTCTATCTTCCTACTTTTCCATCCTCTCACTTTCTCACTCCTCCAACCAAACGGACCCTTAATGTTATTTCTTGCAAACTATTCATTTTACAGTTATTGGAGTGATAAGAGGTTGTGATAGGTTTAAAGTAATTTTTACGTGGATTCAATCATTCAACACTAGTTTACAAAAAAATAAATAAAATATCAAAGTTGTTACAAATTTTACTACAAATTGTCTACAATTGATATGATAATGAATGTGTGGTGGATTGCAATAACCTATTAAATGAATGTTTAAAATTATTTTTGTACGATTAATGACATGTTAGTTCATATATAAGCTTTATATAGTAAGATTTAAAGTATCTTTAGCATCAGTGGAGTTCTTCTATGATCACAACAAAATCATATGATCTTTTCACAATAGTCGAAATGTCAACCTATTATTGATTAAAATAAGATAAAATTAAATTAAAAAGGAAGTTATATTGAGACTCACCCACAACACAAAACAAAAAATGTTGTAAAAATGCTTTGAAATTTTGTTACATCCCTGCACTTTTTCTAATGAAACTTGTGAAATTTTTTGGAATAATGCTACATTTACTAATATTTTACTACATAAATGTTACAAGATGACGTGTCAACTTTTAAATATAAAACCAAAAAGTAATTTAAATTTTAAATTATATTATTGATGTCACATACATCACATTTATCATGCATGATGTCATGATATAAATTTTTAACAATAAATCTAGATACACAATAAATTTATTAGTATTATTATCTATTTATATATATGAGTTGAGTCCAAGTTACGCCAGGTGTAACTCTAAACAATATTACATCACTTAATATTTTTTAATTGGATGCGAATTTTGACAAATTAACCGTTGAATTACATTATCTTTGTATATTATCCATGTTTGCAAAGTTTCAAAGTAATCAAAGATCAAGAGTCATATGATCAATTAATTGTTTAAATTCAAGTTTTTGTAGTTTACAATATTGCATAAAATATGAGTTTATAGATCGAATAGTAAATAACATCTGATTGGTATAAAAATTGGCATGCATATTAAAAACATATAGAATATGTAATCCAACGGAGAGATTTTCAAAATATGAATTCAATAACAAGTTATTGGGTGGTGTAACATTATGTTAGGAACAGAGTAATGGAATAGTTGAATTAGGAAAGAATAGAAAGAAGATGAATATAGAAATAGAGGGAGAATCAGAGAGAAGAATTGAGAATAGAATTGAGGAATTGGAATTGGAATTTCAGTTATGATCATCACCCTCTTCTTCCTAGCCTTTTAACACTCTCTTCTAACCTTGCTTTCTAACTGCCTAACTGCCAAGCCAGCTAAAACTGCTGCTATGCAGCAATGGCCTATTCCTCATGATGTGAAGGCTTTAAGGGGTTTTTTGGGCTTGACTGGATACTATAGGAAGTTTGTGAAGGGTTATGGCTTAATGGTAGCCCCTTTAACTGCTTTGTTAAGGAAAGATTCCTTCATTTGGACTCCTGAAGCTCATGTGCATTCCAACTGCTCAAAGATGCTATGTGCAGTCCACCTGTGCTAGCCTTACCTGACTTCACCAAACCATTTGTTGTAGAATGTGATGCCTCGGGGTTGGGGTTGGTGCTGTCTTAATGCAGAACCAAAGGCCCATTGCTTTCCACAGTCAGGCCTTGAAGGGAAAAGCCCTTGCTCTTTCCACTTATGAAAAGGAATTGTTGGCTCTAGTGGTGGCTGTGAAGAAGTGGAGACCTTACCTCCTTGGAAGACCTTTTGTAATCAAGACAGACCATCAAAGTCTGAAGTATTTGCTGAACAAAAGATTGGAACCCCTGCTCAGCAAAAATGGATTACCAAATTACTTGGTTATGCTTTTATAGTTGAATATAAGCATGGTAAGGAAAATTTAGTTGCTGATGCACTTTCAAGAAGAGAAGCTACTGGCATGGTTGATGTTGATGGTAGTAAAGTGGGTACCCTATGCATTATCTCCTTCCCTACTCCTACTTGGCTGGACAATCTCAAAGCAAGCTATGATACTGATCCTACCATTCAGTCAACAATTCAGGCACTTAAGTCAGGACAGAATGTTCCAATGGGGTTCACACTCTGCAATGATTTGTTATTTTATAAGGGAAGGCTGTACTTGGGAAGTTTAAACCAATCTTTAAAAGCTCTTGTCTTGCACAGGTGCATGACAGCCCTTTAGGAGGTCATTCTGGATATCTTAAGTCTTTCCATAAACTCAAGAAGGATTTTTACTGGTCTGGTATGGGAAAGGACTTGAAGAATTTGATCAAGGAATGTGATGTATGTCAGAGGTTGAAGAAGTGAGACTTGCTTCCCTGCTGGTCTGCTACAGCCTTTAGTCATTCCAAATAGGCCTTGGCTTGACATTAGCATGGATTTTGTGGAAGGCTTGCCTAAATCTCAGCAGAAGTCAGTGGTGTTTGTTGTGGTGGACAGATTCACTAAATATGTTCACTTTATTCCATTAGCTCATCCTTACACTGCTGCTAAGGTGGCTCAGTTGTTCATGCAATTTGTTTTTAAGTTACATGGATTGCCTTCTACCATTGTCAGTGACAGGGATCCAGTGTTCACCTCTAAGTTCTGGTCTGAGTTGATGAAATTGCAAGGTATTAGTTTGGCCATGTCATCTTCTTACCATCCTCAAACTGATGGCCAAACTGAAGTAGTGAACAAGAGCTTGGAGCACTACTTGCGAGCCTTTGCTGCTGACAGACCTCAAGCTTGGGTGGACTGGCTTCCTTTGGCTGAGTTTTGGTTCAACACTAATTTCCATTCATCTCTTAAGCTATCTACATTTGAAGCTCTTTATGGATATCCACCTCCTAAGCTTGTGGATTATGTTCCAGGAACTACAAGAGTGGCAGCTGTGGATTCAATTTTGCAGGATAGGCAGCAACTGTTTTCATTACTCAAGCACAATTTGAAGGCTGCCCAACAGAGAATGAAGTGGTTTGCTGATAAGAAGAGGGTGGATAGGTCCTTTGCTGTGGGTGATTGGGTGTATCTTCGATTGCAACCTTACAAGCAGTCCCTCAATTCAGTCCAAGAAGTTTGGAAAGTTAGCACCTCGTTTTTATGGACCATACCGGGTTGTGCAAAAGGTGGGAGAGGTTTCCTATAAGTTTGATTTACCTGTTGGTTCTCAAATCCATCCTGTGTTCCATGTCTCCAATCTTAAAGCCAAAGTGGGTGTT
Organism: Quercus suber; assembly: GCF_002906115.3. Lineage (NCBI taxonomy): Eukaryota > Viridiplantae > Streptophyta > Magnoliopsida > Fagales > Fagaceae > Quercus > Quercus suber. The sequence continues at coordinate 131,425 of NW_027070191.1, forward strand.
CAAGTGGTCCCTAGGCCTGCTTTACCTGCTGTGACTGCAGATCAGGTTCCTAACCCTGAACCTGTGGCTGTTTTGGCTACCAGGTCACATCAATTGAGGAGTAGACTTATAACTCATGTGCTGGTCCAGTGGCAAGATGAAAGTCAAGATGATGCCACTTGGGAGAGTCTCTTTGTGCTGCAGCAAAAGTTTCCTCACCTTGTGGGCAAGGTGTTGTGAAGGAGAGGACATTGTTAGGATAGGTGATTATGTAGTGTGAGTATGTGATTGAGAGATGTGGAGGGGTGATGGTTAGCTATTGTTGGTTAGCTATTGCTACATAAGTAAACGTGTATGGCTAGTTGCATGTGAAGTGCTGGTGAGGTGATGGTTGTACCCAAATAAGAGTTAGTTGAATAACGGTTAGTTGTTAGAAAATTGGCAACTGGTTGACAGCTGGCTTGGCAGTTAGGCAGTTAGAAAGCAAGGTTAGAAGAGAGTGTTAAAAGGCTAGGAAGAAGAGGGTGATGATCATAACTGAAATTCCAATTCCAATTCCTCAATTCTATTCTCAATTCTTCTCTCTGATTCTCCCTCTATTTCTATATTCATCTTCTTTCTATTCTTTCCTAATTCAACTATTCCATTACTCTGTTCCTAACATAATGTTACACCACCCAATAACTTGTTATTGAATTCATATTTTGAAAATCTCTCCGTTGGATTACATATTCTATATGTTTTTAATATGCATGCCAATTTTTATACCAATCAGATGTTATTTACTATTCGATCTATAAACTCATATTTTATGCAATATTGTAAACTACAAAAACTTGAATTTAAACAATTAATTGATCATATGACTCTTGATCTTTGATTACTTTGAAACTTTGCAAACATGGATAATATACAAAGATAATGTAATTCAACGGTTAATTTGTCAAAATTCGCATCCAATTAAAAAATATTAAGTGATGTAATATTGTTTAGAGTTACACCTGGCGTAACTTGGACTCAACTCATATATATAAATAGATAATAATACTAATAAATTTATTGTGTATCTAGATTTATTGTTAAAAATTTATATCATGACATCATGCATGATAAATGTGATGTATGTGACATCAATAATATAATTTAAAATTTAAATTACTTTTTGGTTTTATATTTAAAAGTTGACACGTCATCTTGTAACATTTATGTAGTAAAATATTAGTAAATGTAGCATTATTCCAAAAAATTTCACAAGTTTCATTAGAAAAAGTGCAGGGATGTAACAAAATTTCAAAGCATTTTTACAACATTTTTTGTTTTGTGTTGTGGGTGAGTCTCAATATAACTTCCTTTTTAATTTAATTTTATCTTATTTTAATCAATAATAGGTTGACATTTCGACTATTGTGAAAAGATCATATGATTTTGTTGTGATCATAGAAGAACTCCACTGATGCTAAAGATACTTTAAATCTTACTATATAAAGCTTATATATGAACTAACATGTCATTAATCGTACAAAAATAATTTTAAACATTCATTTAATAGGTTATTGCAATCCACCACACATTCATTATCATATCAATTGTAGACAATTTGTAGTAAAATTTGTAACAACTTTGATATTTTATTTATTTTTTTGTAAACTAGTGTTGAATGATTGAATCCACGTAAAAATTACTTTAAACCTATCACAACCTCTTATCACTCCAATAACTGTAAAATGAATAGTTTGCAAGAAATAACATTAAGGGTCCGTTTGGTTGGAGGAGTGGGAAAGTGAGAGGATGGAAAAGTAGGAAGATAGAAAATATTTGGTTTTTCCTCTTGTGTGTTTGGTAGGAGGGGTGTAAAAGTGAGAGAGTGAAAAATTCTTTTGTTTGGTTGGAGAGAAAAATAGGATGGACAATGTAATTTATATAAATTGACTATTATACCCTTGTTACATAATAAGTAAGAAATAAATTTATTGTACTCATTAAATAATATAAAATTTACCACATCATACATACAAATTTATATTATTATTTTTATTATTATAATGTAAAAATTATTTTTACGTTTTTGCACTGGGCAAACTTTCAACGTAGTCAAAAACTTACAACGTGAAGAAATTTACACTCATTTTTGTTGACCATTCAATGTGAGATAAATTTATTTGTACTCATTAAATAATATAAAATTTACCACATCATACATACAAATTTATATTATTATTTTTATTATTATAATGTAAAAATTATTTTTATGTTTTTGCACTGGGCAAACTTTCAATGTGGTCAAAAACTTACAACGTGAAGAAATTTACACTCATTTTTGTTGACCATTCAATGTGAAAAGAGACAAAAGTCATCAGGTCATGAATAAAATGAATTAGATAATATAAAATTTAGATTTTGTTGACCACGTTTTTGCACTGGGCAAACTTTCAACGTGGTCAAAAACTTACAACATGAAGAAATTTACACTTATTTTTGTTGACCATTCAACATGAGAAGAGGTAAAAGTCATTAGGTTATGAATAAAGTGAGTGGTAGGTGAGAGGGTATTTGTGTAAAATGTATTTCACACTACTTTTCCTTTCCCATTTTCCTCCCAATTTGGGAGGGTAAAAAAAGTGAGCCTGGGAGAGAAAACTTTCTCTCCTATTTTCTGTCTCTCTTATTTTCTTTCCTTAACCAAATAGTAGAAAACAGCATTTTCCACTCTATTTTCTATTCTTTTTGTTTTTACCCCAACCAAACACACCCTAAGCTCTACAATGTTTCTATATATAGCGTAGCTCAGCACTATTCTTTCTTGAGCAAAATTCTGTAACAATTTACAAAAGTTTGCAGAAGGAAAATGATGACGATGATGATGGGGGAGAAGTGGGCTCAACTAGGCTCAGTGATTGGGAGCATCATGTTTGCTTGGGCTATGTTTAACCAATATTTCCCTCAACAACTTCGTGACTTTATCCTAAAATATGGTCAGAAATTTGTGGGCTTCTTGTCCCCCAATATCCACATCACGTTCCATGAATTCTCTGGCGAGTATTTCAAGCGCAGTGAAGCCTATGCTGCCATTCAAACATACCTCAGTGACAAGTCCTCCATGAAAGCTAAAAATCTTAAAGCAGAAGTTGTCAAAGACAGTAGTCAATCTGTGATACTGAGCATGGCTGAGAACGAAGAGGTTACTGATGAATTTGAAGGTGTCAAGCTTCTGTGGGCTTCAATGAAACACGCCCCAAGAACACAGTCATTTTCTTGGTACCCGGAGGCAGCGGATGGGAAGAGGTATTACAAGCTCACTTTCCACAAGTCTAAACGAGAATTTGTTACTAGAACATACATTCATCATGTACTTCAAGAAGGGAAGGAAATAACGGTGAGAAATCGACAAAGGAAGCTGTACACTAACAATCCAAGCCAGAATTGGCATGGATACCAAGCACGCAAATGGAGCCATGTTGCTTTTGAGCACCCATCAACTTTTGATACTTTGGCCATGGAGTCAAAGAAAAAGGAAGAAATAAAGAATGACCTTACTAAGTTCAGCCAGGGAAAAGAATACTATAAGAAGATTGGTAAGGCCTGGAAACGTGGCTATCTTCTTTATGGTCCTCCTGGAACTGGCAAGTCTAGTATGATTGCTGCCATGGCAGATTTCTTGAAGTATGATATCTACGATCTTGAACTGACAACGGTTAAGGACAACACGGAGCTGAGGAAGCTTTTGATCGAGACAACAAGTAAGTCTATCATTGTGATTGAAGATATTGATTGCTCACTTGATCTTACTGGTCAGAGAAAGAAGAAGAAGAAGAAAGTGGAGGAGGAAGAAACGAAGGATCCTGTTAGTAAAATGGCCAAAGATGAAGAAGAAGAAAGCAATAGTACTAAGGTCACTCTCTCTGGGTTGTTGAATTTTATAGATGGAATTTGGTCAGCTACTGGGGGAGAGAGGCTCATCATTTTTACTACTAATCATGTGGAAAAGCTTGATCCAGCTCTCATCAGGAGGGGACGTATGGACAAGCACATAGAATTGTCCTATTGTTGCTTTCAAGCATTCAAGGTGCTTGCCAAGAATTTTTTGGATGTTGATTCACACCAACTGTTTGAGACTATTGGCCATTTGTTGGAGGAAACCAATATGACTCCTGCTGATGTTGCAGAGAATTTGATGCCCAAGTCTCTAACTGAAGATGCTGATACATGTTTGAAGAATTTGATTGAAGCTCTTGAGACTGCTAAGGAGGAGGCACGAAAAAAGGCTGAGGAAGATATGCGGTTAAAGGTGGAGAAAGAAGAGAAAGAGAAGCAACAAGTTGCTCATGAAGATGTGAAAGTTGATGAGTCATTGGCTAAAGAAGTGAAAGAAAATTGTGTTGAAGTTGTGAAAGGCTGATTGGTTTAAATTTTAAAATGGATCAATTCTATGGTTTATATTAGATGTTATAAATCTAAATGTGTATTTAGTGTTTTTAGATCTTTTGATTTAGGGAATAACCCTTCTGTTGTGTAATTTTGCAGAAGACATGATTGCAGCCTCTTTCCTGTTTTAGTGTTTTGGTTTTTAATATAGTTTTTCTGTTATAAAAAGAAAAAAAAAAA